>NC_084628.1:40186649-40314149 GCF_033978795.1 Nerophis ophidion | reverse complement strand
CCAAGCCAAGTTATGAAATCCAGGTGTTCATTCGTAGTTTTGATGTGACAATCTAAAATGTAAATAGTCATGAAAATAAAGAAAACACATTGAATATATACTGATATATATATATATATATGTCTTGATTGGATTATCCAGAGAATAGTGCTCAATACCGTGGTAGAGCGCAATATGTGTGTGTGTGGGAAAAAAATCACAAGACTACTTCATCTCTACAGAACTGTTTCATGCGGGGTTCCCTCAATCATCAGGAGATTTTAATGTGAAGTGAAGTGAATTATATTTATGTAGCGCTTTTTCTCAAGTGACTCAAAGCGCTTTACATAGTGAAACCCAATATCTAAGTTCCATTCAAACCAGTGTGGGTGGCACTGGAAGCAGGTGGGTAAAGTGTCTTGCCCAAGGACACAACGGCAGTGACTAGGTTGGCGGAAGCGGGAATCGAACCTGCAACCCTCAAGTTGCTGGCCCGGCCACTCTACCAACCGAGCTAGACCCCCCGGTTTAATGGAAGCATTCATGCATTTGGAACCTCAAAGACAATGATGTTGAATATTCAATAACATGGCAAATTCTTGCATCCAGCACACCTTACAACAGTGGTAATAAAAGATGCAACCTATACTTAAAAGAGAAACGGTTTATTATATATCATCCAGACCTGTCATCCCTCAACAAGCCAGTGAAATCATATCAACATGTACCCACCCACGCTATGCCCTATATATATATATATATATATATATATATATTGCGTCTTTTTTGGTATATAATATATACAAGCTGTACACTGACTACTCTGAATTACATCCAAGTTTAGTTTGGATGATATTGTCCCCGCATGGAGAATATATAATAACCTGGTTGACTGGTTGATAAAATAATGTCCAACTTGGAACAAACATGAGTGACGTTGTACATGAACTACTATGTGACGTTAACTGATTTTTTTCTTCAACTTTTCCTACTTCCTGTTGCGTGTCACATGTCTCGGCCAGGCCCCGGTCTTTTGCACGAGCGTCGCCTCCGCCGCCGTGTCCCGTTTGTAACCTGGCCTGGACAATCATCACGCCTGGAGCTGTCACCGCCCGCCACACGCTGCCTTATAAAGACAGGTATTCCTCCACGTGCTGCACAGTGTTCAAAAGTCCACAGACGCCACTGAAATGATGCAGTGAAAAGTCAGACATTTCAGCATTGGCCATGAAAGGGAGTAGTTTTCAGCGCCGCTTTTTATTTTTTTTTCCCCACGTTTGGGTTGCTTCTTGTCAGCGGGAAAGTAAATACCTGTGACCATTAGTTATAGGAGAGTGCTTCTAGAACTTTCTGTGGAGGACCCCTTTTCATTTTTGTTTTTTAAAGAAAAATGATACAAATATTTTTTTTAAACTGAGACTCACTTACTTTTGAAGAACATATATCAGAATATATATTTAATGACCCCCCCCCCCCCCCCTACACATTTCTATTTCATATAAGATGTAAAAGAAACACACACACACAGCAGGCCTAGATAGGAGCAGGACAGAGTGTAGATACACAGAACATCAGAGGGTCAAATGTGCGACAAAAAGAGAGCAGACAGTGTTGACAAACAATGTTGCAAGCTGGTGTGGAAACCACACTTTTATGTTAAAATACTGGATAAGGTAAACATCTGTTCAGTATTTTAACACAAAAGTGTTTCATTGTGAGGCATTAAAAGCCACAAAATGCAAGGGGGTCCATCAGACCCACAAACGCTGGTTGAGTAACAACGATATTTACATTGCACAAGGGTAAGGTACCCCATGTCGTTTTTTTGTTTTTGTTTGTTTTTCGGCCAACTATACCCGAACTAAAGAGAAGCATCCTTTGTTGACGAAAAGATGTTGCATAAGTTCCTAAATAAAAATAAAAAAAATTTGATGATTTTTCTTTTTTCGGGCCTGTAAGTGTTGTCCAATGATGGCTGCTTGTGTTAAACGATGTCGTTAAAGTTTTTGCATTTGGACGTGAGCGGTAGTTTTGGATGCCTCTTAACGCTGTGTGAAAAAAAAATAGGCTATTTGTGATGTGACTGATTGAGGACAAACCTATGGCATTCTAGTATTCGAAGTAAATGCTGGTGAATGCACTTTCTTAGATGCGGCATCGTGCGCCACAACATCGATTTACACTCATAGTTCGATAAAACGCGGTCTTTGTGTAACGTTGTGTTGCTCCGGTCATGTTTTGTTTTAGTTTAAGACTCTCTTAAATTTATTTCTGCACCCCTGGGTTTGTGTTTTCTAAGTTGCCATGGGTGCTGATTATTTTCACCTGCCTCTGATTAGGACTCTCACACTATTATGTTAGATCCACTATGGACTGGACTCTCACTATTGTGTTAGATCCACTATGGACTGGACTCACTATTATGTTAGATCCACTATGGACTGGACTCTCACACTATTATGTTAGAGCCACTATGGACTGGACTCTCACTATTGTGTTAGATCCACTATGGACTGGACTCTCACTATTATGTTAGATCCACTATGGACTGGACTCTCACACTATTATGTTAGATCCACTATGGACTGGACTCTCACTATTGTTTAAGATCCACTATGGACTGGACTCTCACACTGTTATGTTAGATCCACTATGGACCGGACTCTCAAACTATTATGTTGGATCCACCATGGACTGGACTCTCACTATTTTGTTAGATCCACTATGGACTGGACTCTCACACTATTATGTTAGATGTAAAATGGACTGGACTCTCACACTATTACTTTAAATCCCCTATGGACTGGACTCTCACTATTTTGTTAGATCCACTATGGACTGGACTCTCAAACTATTATGTTAGATCCACAATGGACTGGACTCTCACACTATTATGTTGGATCCACTATGGAGCGGAGTCTCACACTATTATGCTAGATCCACTATGGACTGGACTCTTACACTATCAACTAGATCTACTATGGACTGGATTATCACACTATTATGTTAGATCCACTATGGACTGGACTCTCACGATTATGTTAGATCCACTATGGACTGGACTCACACTATTATGTTAGATCCACTATGGACTGGACTCTCACACTATTATGTTAGATCCACTATGGACTGGACTCTCACTATTATGTTAGATCCACTATGGACTGGACTCTCACATTATTATGTTAGATCCACTATGGACTGGACTCTCACACTATTATGTTAGATCCACTATGGACCAGACTCTCACACTATTATGTTGGATCCACCATGAACTGTACTCTCACTATTTTGTTAGATCTACAATGGACTGGACTCTCACACTATTATTTTAAATCCCATATGGACTGGACTCTCACTATTTTGTTAGATCCACTATGGACTGGACTCTCAAACTATTATACTAGATCCACTATTGACTGGACTCTTACACTATCAACTAGATCTACTATGGACTGGATTCTCACACTATTATGTTAGATCCACTATGGACTGGACTCTCACTATTATGTTGGATCCACAATGGACTGGACTCTTGCTATTATGTTAGATCCACTATGGACTGTACTGTCACACGATTATGTTAGATTCACTATGGACCGGACTCTCACACTATTATGTTAGATCCACTATGAACTGGACTCTCACACTATTATGTTAGATCCACTATGGACTGGACTCTCACACTATTATGTTAGATCCACTTTGGAATGGACTCTCACACTATTATGTTAGATCCACTATGGACTGGACTCTCATACTATTATGTTAGATCCACTATGGACTGGACTCTCACTATATGCTGGATCCACTATGGACTAGACTCTCACTATTATGTTGGATCCACTATGGCCTGGACTCTCACACTCTTATGTTAGATCCACTAAGGACTGGACTCTCACACTATTATGTTAGATCCGCTATGGACTGGACTCACTTATGTTAGATTCACTATGGACTGGACTCTCACACGATTATGTTAGATCCACTATGGACTGGACTCTCACTATTATGTTAGATCCACTATTGACTGGACTCTCACTATTACGTAAGATCCACTATGGACTGGACTCTCTCACTATTATGTTAGATCCACTATGGACTGGACTCACACTATTATGTTAGATCCACTATGGACTGGACTCTCACACTATTATGTTAGATCCACTATGGACTGGACTTTTATGCCAAATCCACTTGACGTCCACTGCATTGGTTGCTCAGGTGGAGGGGGATCCCTACATTTGCGGTCCCCTCCAAGGTTTTTCATTGTCATCCCATTGGGTTGAGTTTTTCCTTGCCCTGATGTGGGATCCGAGCCGAGGATGCCGTTGTCGTTTGTGCAGCCCCTTTGAGACACTCGTGATGTCGGGTTATACAAGCAAACATTGATTGATGCTGACTGATGGGACGTTGTATCTTTCGGGACTTTTGTCTGGCCTTTTCACTATTGTTATCATCATTATTATTATTATTATTATGCAATCAGATCCCGACGCTGGCTTTAAGAAAACAGCGCCATCTGGTTCGGCGACGAGATAACGACACTTCCTTTGAGGGATAGTCGTTGAAGAGTTCAAAGCCTGCTTGTGATTTATCAACATTACCCCCTTTTTTTTTTTTGCTTTGGCTCTTTGTCATTGCCCAAAAGAGTCATGATGGAAAACAAACACATCAGCATTTGGCACTTGGATCTCTCCACATTGCCCTCCCCTCCTCTCTCTTTAATCCTTCTCCCAAAAGTACGCTCATTATGTTCTTTTTGGGTCCCTCTGACTCCAGTGCCCATAACTCACCCGCAGGCACCAAGAGCCACACCACACTCACTTTAACCTTTGTAGCGCTGCCAGAGGGAGAGACTCAAGGCTAATGCTAGGATAATATTCCCAACGAGGACCACGAAGGGTCCTGGGCACTGGAACTGAGAGGACTGCTCGATGGATCCTTTGAGGCTGAAAGGGTGCCAGGGAAGTCGGGGGTGAGGATTGTGAGGGAAAAGAAGGATGAGTCAGAGATAGTGCTGCCATCCCCGCAATTGTCTGTGTCTTCTCCAGGCGGATTTATGTCTTTAATTCTGTCCTCCTCTCTGTCACTTCCGTAATGCAGTCCATATTTTGTGCCACTATCAGCGAGAGTTCACTCACTCCCCTACGAGACTGTCGCCTCGGCTCTGGCTGGTTGTCTTCCCCTCCGAGAGCTTGTGACCCACCGGGACCTCAAGTCTTCTCTTAACTTACCACACGCTGATTTCATCCTGAAAACTCCCTTTGACATCAATCAATCATTGTTTACTTATATAGACCGAAATTATCAGTGTCTCAAAGGGCTGCACAAGCCTCAACGACGTCCCGGGCTCAGATCCCACATCAGGGCAAAGAAAAACATAGTGTGAGAGTCCAGTCCATAGTGGATCTAACATAATAGTGTGAGAGTCCAGTCCATAGTGGATCTAACATAATAGTGTGAGAGTCCAGTCCATAGTGGATCTAACATAATAGTGTGAGAGTCCAGTCCATAGTGGATCTAACATAATAGTGTGAGAGTCCAGTCCATAGTGGATCTAACATAATAGTGAGAGAGTCCAGTCCATAGTGGATCTAACATAATAGTGTGAGAGTCCAGTCCATAGTGGATCTAACATAATAGTGTGAGAGTCCGGTCCATAGTGGATCTAACATAATAGTTTGAGAGTCCAGTCCATAGTGGATCTAACAAAATGGTGAGAGTCCAGTCCATAGTCAATAGAATATAATAGTGAGAGTCCAGTCCAAAGTGGATCTAACATCATCATGAGAGTCCAGTCCATAGTGGATCAAACAAAATAGTGAGAATCCAGTCCATAGTCAATAGAATATAATAGTGAGAGTCCAGTCCAAAGTGGATCTAACATAATAGTGTGAGTCCAGTCCATAGTGATTCTAGCATAATATTGTGAGAGTCCAGTCCATAGTGGATCTAACATAATAGTGTGAGAGTCCAGTCCATAGTGGATCTAACATAATAGTGTGAGAGTCCGGTCCATAGTGGATCTAACATAATAGTTTGAGAGTCCAGTCCATAGTGGATCTAACAAAATGGTGAGAGTCCAGTCCATAGTCAATAGAATATAATAGTGAGAGTCCAGTCCAAAGTGGATCTAACATCATCATGAGAGTCCAGTCCATAGTGGATCAAACAAAATAGTGAGAATCCAGTCCATAGTCAATAGAATATAATAGTGAGAGTCCAGTCCAAAGTGGATCTAACATAATAGTGTGAGTCCAGTCCATAGTGATTCTAGCATAATATTGTGAGAGTCCAGTCCATAGTGGATCTAACATAATAGTGTGAGAGTCCAGTCCATAGTAGATCTAACATAATAGTGAGAGTCCAGTCCATAGTGGATCTAACATAATAGTGAGAGTCCAGTCCATAGTGGATCTAACATAATAGTGAGAGTCCAGTCCATAGTGGATCTAACGTAATAGTGAGAGTCCAGTCCATAGTGGATCTAACATAATAGTGTGAGAGTCCAGTCCATAGTGGATCTAACATAATAGTGTGAGAGTCCAGTCCATAGTGGATCTAACATAATAGTGAGAGAGTCCAGTCCATAGTGGATCTAACATAATAGTGTGAGAGTCCAGTCCATAGTGGATCTAACATAATACTGAGAGTCCAGTCCATAGTGGATCTAACATAATAGTGTGAGAGTCCGGTCCATAGTGGATCCAACATAATAGTTTGAGAGTCCAGTCCATAGTGGATCTAACAAAATGGTGAGAGTCCAGTCCATAGTCAATAGAATATAATAGTGAGAGTCCAGTCCAAAGTGGATCTAACATCATCATGAGAGTCCAGTCCATAGTGGATCTAACAAAATAGTGAGAATCCAGTCCATAGTCAATAGAATATAATAGTGAGAGTCCAGTCCAAAGTGGATCTAACATAATAGTGTGAGTCCAGTCCATAGTGATTCTAGCATAATATTGTGAGAGTCCAGTCCATAGTGGATCTAACATAATAGTGTGAGAGTCCAGTCCATAGTAGATCTAACATAATAGTGAGAGTCCAGTCCATAGTGGATCTAACATAATAGTGAGAGTCCAGTCCATAGTGGATCTAACATAATAGTGAGAGTCCAGTCCATAGTGGATCTAACGTAATAGTGAGAGTCCAGTCCATAGTGGATCTAACATAATAGTGTGAGAGTCCAGTCCATAGTGGATCTAACATAATATTGTGAGAGTCCAGTCCATAGTGGATCTAACAAAATAGTGAGAGTCCAGTCCAAAGTGGATCTAACATCATCATGAGAGTCCAGTCCATAGTGGATCTAGCATAATATTGTAAGAGTCCAGTCCATAGTGGATCTAACATAATAGTGTGAGAGTCCAGTCCATAGTGGATCTAAAATAATAGTGTGAGAGTCCAGTCCATAGTGGATCTAACATAAGAGTGTGAGAGTCCAGTCCATAGTGGATCTAACATAATAGTGAGAGTCCAGTCCATAGTGGGTCTAACATAATAGTGGGAGAGTCCAGTCCATAGTGGATCTAACATAATAGTGTGAGAGTCCAGTCCATAGTGGATCTAACATAATAGTGTGAGAGTCCAGTCCATAGTGGATCTAACATAATAGTGAGAGTCCAGTCCATAGTGTATCTAACATAATAGTGAGAGTCCAGTCCATAGTGGATCTAACATAATAGTAAGAGTCCAGTCCATAGTGGATCTAACATAATAGTGCGAGAGTCCAGTCCATAGTGGATCTAACATAAAAGTGTGAGAGTCCAGTCCATAGTGGATCTAACATAATAGTGAGAGTCCAGTCCATAGTGGATCTAACATAATAGTGAGAGTCCAGTCCATCATGGATCTAACATAATAGTGTGAGAGTCCAGTCCATAGTGGATTTAACATAATAGTGTGAGAGTTCAGTCCATAGTGGATCCAACATAATAGTGAGAGTCCAGTCCATAGATGATCTAACATAATAGTGTGAGAGTCCAGTCCATAGTGGATCTAATATAATAGTGAGAGTCCAGTTCATAGTGGATCTAACATAATAGTGTGAGAGTCCAGTCCATAGTGGATCTAACATAATAGTAAGAGTCCAGTCCATAGTGGATCTAACATAATAGTGCGAGAGTCCAGTCCATTGTGGATCTAACATAAAAGTGTGAGAGTACAGTCAATAGTGGATCTAACATAATAGTGGGAGAGTCCAGTCCATAGTGGATCTAACATAATAGTGAGAATTCAGTCCATAGTGGATCCAACATAAAATTGTGAGGGTCCAGTCCATAGTGGATCTAACATAATAGTGTGAGAGTCCAGTCCATAGTGGATCTAACATAAGAGTGTGAGAGTCCAGTCCATAGTGGATCTAACATAAGAGTGTGAGAGTCCAGTCCATAGTGGATCTAACATAAGAGTGTGAGAGTCCAGTCCATTGTTTATCTAACATAATAGTGTGAGAGTCCAGTTCATAGTGGAACTAACATAATAATGTGAGAGTCCAGTCCATAGTGGATTAACACAATAGAGTGAGAGTCCAGTCCATAGTGGATTAACACAATAGAGTGAGAGTCCAGTCCATAGTGGATCTAACATAAAAGTGAGACTCCAGTCCATAGTGGATTAACACAATAGTGTGAAAGTCCAGTCCATAGTGGATTTAACATCATCATGAGAGTCCAGTCCATAGTGGATCTAACAAAATAGTGAGAGTCCAGTCCATAGTCAATAGAATATAATAGTGAGAGTCCATTCCAACGTGGATCTAACATCATCATGAGAGCCCAGTCCATAGTGGATCCAGCATAATATTGTAAGAGTCCAGTCCATAGTGGATCTAACATAATAGTGTGAAAGTCCAGTCCATAGCGGATCCAGCATAATATTGTAAGAGTCCAGTCCATAGTGGAGCTAACATAATAGTGTGAGAGTCCAGTCCATAGTGGATCTAACATAATAGTGTGAGAGTCCAGTCCATAGTGGATCTAACATAATAGTGGGAGAGTCCAGTCCATAGTGGATCTAACATAATAGTGTGAGAGTCCTGTCCATAGTGGATCTAACATAATAGTGTGAGAGTCCAGTCCATAGTGGATCTAACATAATAGTGTGAGAGTCCAGTCCATAGTGGATCTAACATAATCGTGTGAGAGTCCAGTCCATAGTGGATCTAACATAATAGTGTGAGAGAGTCCAGTCCATAGTGGATCTAACATAATAGTGTGAGAGTCCAGTCCATAATGGATCTAACATAATAGTGAGAGTCCAGTCCATAGTGGATCTAACATAATAGTGTGAGAGTCCAGTCCATAGTGGATCTAACAAAATGGTGAGAGTCCAGTCCATAGTCAATAGAATATAATAGTGAGAGTCCAGTCCAATGTGGATCTAACATCATCATGAGAGTCCAGTCCATAGTGGATCCAGCATAATATTGTAAGAGTCCAGTCCATAGTGGATCTAACATAATAGTGTGAGAGTCCAGTCCATAGTGGATCTAACATAATAGTGTGAGAGTCCAGTCCATAGTGGATCTAACATAATAGTGTGAGAGTCCAGTCCATAGTGGATCTAACATAATAGTGTGAGAGTCCAGTTCATAGTGGATCTAACATAATAGTGTGAGAGTCCAGTCCATTGTGGATCTAACATAATAGTGTGAGAGTCCAGTCCATAGTGGATATAACATAATAGTGTGAGAGTCCAGTCCATTGTGGATCTAACATAATAGTGTGAGAGTCCAGTCCATAGTGGATCTAACATAATAGTGAGAGTCCAGTTCATAGTGGATCTAACATAATAGTGTGAGAGTCCAGTCCATTGTGGATCTAACATAATAGTGTGAGAGTTCAGTCTATAGTGGATCTAACATAATAGTGAGAGTCCAGTTCATAGTGGATCTAACATAATAGTGTGAGAGTCCAGTCCATTGTGGATCTAACATAATAGTGTGAGAGTCCAATCCATAGTGGATCTAACATAATAGTGTGAGAGTCCAGTCCATTGTGGATCTAACATAATAGTGTGAGAGTCCAGTCCATAGTGGATCTAACATAATAGTGAGAGAGTCCAGTCCATAGTGGATCTAACATAATAGTGTGAGAGTCCAGTCCATAGTGGATCTAACATAATAGTGTGAGAGTCCAGTCCATAGTGGATCTAATATATTAGTGAGAGTACAGTCCATAGTGGATCTAACATAATAGTATGAGAGTCCAGTCCATAGTGGATCTAACATAATAGTGAGAGTCCAGTCCATAGTGGATTAACATAATACTTTGAGAGTCCAGTCCATAGTGGATCTAACATAATAGTGTGAGAGTCCATTCCAAAGTGGATCTAACATAATGGTGAGAGAGTCCAGTCTATAATGGATCTAACACAATAGTGAGAGAGTCCAGTCCATAGTGGATCTAACATAATAGTGTGAGAGTCCAGTCCATAGTGGATTAACACAATAGAGTGAGAGTACAGTCCATAGTGGATCTAACATTAAAGTGAGAGTCCAGTCCATAGTGGATTAACACAATAGTGTGAGAGTCCAGTCCATAGTGGATTTAACAAAATAGTGAGAGTCCAGTCCATAGTGGGGCCAGCAGGAGACCATCCCGAGCGGAGACGGGTCAGCAGCACAGAGATGTCCCAAATCTATGCACAGGCGAGCGCTCCACCCAGGGTCCCGACTGTGGACAGCCAGTACTTCATCCATGGCCATCAGACCGGACCCCCTCCATAAGGGAGAGGGGGAAAGAACAGAACAAAAAAAAAGGCAGGTCAACTGGTCTAAAAGGGGGTGTATTTAAAGGCTAGAGTATACAAATGAGTTTTAAGTTGAGACTTAAATGCTTCTACTGAGGTAGCATCTCTAACTGTTACTGCTAGAATATTCCAGAGTACTGGAGCCCCAATAGAAAACGCTCTATAGCCCGCAGACTTCTTTTGGGCTCTGGGAATCACTAATAAGCCAGAGTTCTTTGAAGGTAGATTTCTTGCCGGGACATATGGTACAATACAATCGGCAAGATAGGATGGAGGTAGACCGTGTAGTATTTTATACCTAAGTAGTAAAACCTTAAAGTCACATCTTAAGTGACTTCAGGCCACAAAGATGAGCAAAAACCAGATGGCAAAATAGAACGGTACCAGTTATGGGCCGAATGAACTAGACAAATCTGTGTCTTTTTTGCACCTCTGAATTGATCTGATATGGACTCATTCGCCAGATCTGGAACAGCTTTGGGCCAAATCTGGTTCAAAGCCGCGGAAAACAAGGTCACATACGGCCCGAATTCGGCACATATGCCTTACCCAAATATTATATTCCGGCCAGCTCTGGACCAGATGTGGTTCCGAGTTTTTACCAAAACTAACAAAATAGTGTGAGAGTCCAGTCCATAGTGGATCTAACATAATAGTGAGAGAGTCCAGTCCATAGTGGATCTAACATAATAGTGTGAGAGTCCAGTCCATAGTGGGTCCAACATAATAGTGTGAGAGTCCAGTCCATAGTGGGTCCAACATAATATTGTGAGAGTCCAGTCCTTAGTGGATCTAACATAATAGTGTGAGAGTCCAATCCATAGTGGATCTTACATAATAGTGAGAGAGTCCAGTCCATAGTGGATCTAACATAATAGTGTGAGAGTCCAGTCCATAGTGGGTCCAACATAATAGTGTGAGAGTCCAGTCCATAGTAGATCTAACATAATAGTGAGAGAGTCCAGTCCATAGTGGGTCCAACATAATAGTGTGAGAGTCCAGTCCATCCTCACCTATGGTCATGAGCTTTTGGTCATGACCGAAAGGACAACATCACAGGTACAATCGGCCCAAATTTGTTTCCTCCGCCGGGTGGTGGGTCCCTCCCTTAGACATATGGTGAGAAGCTCAAAGTAAAACCACTACTCCTCCACATGAAGAGGAGCCAGATGAGTTGCCACCCGAACGCCTCCTTAGGGAGGTGTTTAGGGCACGTCCGAGCGGTAGGAGGCCACGGGGAAGACCCAGGACACGTCGGGAAGACTATGTCTCCCGGCTGGCCTGGGAACGCCTCAGGATCCCCCGGGAGGAGCTGTACCAAGTGGCTGGGGAGAGGAAAGTCTGGGCTTCTCTGCTTAGGCTGCTGTCCCCGCGACCTGACCTCGGATAAGCAGAAGTGGATGGATGGATTTCTCAACCAGAGATTTAGGGATTTCAACATCCACGCTCCGTAATATCATCAAAAGGTTTAAAGAATCCGGAGAAACAGTTGCACATAAGCCATGATAATACGCACCTCCGAGCCCTCAGGCGGTACTGCATCAGTTTGTAAAGGATATCACCACATGGTCTCGGGAAAACTTCAGAAAACCACTGTCAGTGGCTGTGGTTGGTCACTACATCTGTAAGTACAGGTTAAAACTCTACTATGCAATGTCAAATCCATTTATCAACAACACCCAGAAACGCTTCGCTGGGCCCGAGCTCAATCTAAAATGGATTATGCAAAGTGGATTATTTGCAGAACATTAAATATTAAATATGTAGTCTTTGCAGTTTATTCCATTGAATATAAGTTGAAAATGATTTGTTGTATTCTCTTTTTATTTACCATTCACACAACGTGACAACTTCTCTGCTTTTGGGTTTTTGTACATATAGAACTAAATGAAGCCCCTTAATTTAAGACTACAGTACATAGGTCACAATTATTAGTGGACTTCTTCCTGACTTCAGTCGTGTTTTCTCAACTTCTTTATAAAAATGCTGACAATTGCAATTTGGGTTATTTTACAGCCTCACTCCATAAAATGAAGCAGAGACAGTCTTAAAGCCTGTTTGCCAAATACCAAGTGCACTTTAAAACCTGATAGACAGCGCTGGGAGCACGCAGCTTCACGAAAAAAAAGAAACAGACTTAGAGTTGTTTGTGGTTCTGTATACAAACATAAACCACATAAAATAAAGACAAAGTATTCATTGGCTATTATGTCCCAATTCTGAAAGAACCACAATCCATTCCCTCGCAGAAACTCGCTTTGTGGAATTCTTAGTTTGTGCTTTGAATTCCGTGGAATAATTAGGGTCCGCAGGCCCATGGCAAAGGACTCTATTGAAACTGCTGTGTTTTATTATTATTATTAAAACTATCCAACAATGTTTTGATTACTGCTCCGGTTTTGATTTTACGCGCCTTCAAAGAACCATTGCGCAAAGTTTCCTAAAAAATGTCATTTTTGCCTCTTTGAGCTGTAATTTGACCCCCTTAAAATGCTTCAAAGTGCAAGTTAAAGCTCTACTATGCAAAGCGAAAGCCATTTATCAACAACATCCAGAAACGCTGATCTGTAATTTCACCCCTTAGCATGCTTCAAAACTCACCAAATTGTACACACACATCAGGACTGGCGAAAATTGCCATCTAATAAAAAAACAAACCCCAGAAGTCAAAATTGCGCTCCAGCGCCCCCTAGGGAAAAACCCTGACAAAACTGCTTGTAACTTCTGTTAGGAATGTCGTAGAGACATGAAACAAAGACTTCTATGTAGGTCTGACTTAGACCAGGGCTTGGCAGCGGCCAAAAGCAGACCCGACCAATGCTGCTTGCAGCTTTAATTAGGGTCCGCAGGCCCATGGTAAAGGACTCCACAGGACCCTATTGAAACTGCTGTGTTTTATTATTATCCCGCACCTACGCGCTGTAATTTGACCCCCTTAACATGCTTCAAAACTCACCAAATTTGACACATACGTCGGTATAGCAAACTTTCCCAACATATTAAGCAACCAATCCCCCAAAATTAAAATTGCGCTCTAGCGCCCCCTAGGAAAAAATTACAGACAAAACTGCATGTAACTTCTGTTAGGAATGTCATAGCGACATGAAACAAAAACACCTATGAAGGTCTGGCTTAGACCCAATTTTCATACACTCACTTCTTTCAGCAAAAATCTACAGGAAATTGGCAAAAACCCCTTCAAAATAAAATTTTCGAGAAAAATGCAATTTTTTTCCTCTTTGCGCTGTAATTTGACCCCTTTAAAATGCTTCAAAAGTCACCAAGCTTGGCGCACGCATAAGGACTGGCGAATATTGTGATCTAATGATAAAAACAAACCCCAAAACTCAGAATTGCGCTCTAGCGCTATTTTTGAATAAAACACTGAAAAAACTGCTCCTAGGAAGAAAACACAGACAACATTGCTGGTAACTTCCGGTAAGAATGTTGGAGAGACATGAAACAAAAACCTCTATGTAGGTCTCGCTTAGACCTACATTTCATAGATTGACAACCCCCAACAAAAATCAACAGGAAGTTTGCAATCCCCCCTTCAAAACAAAAGTTTTGTAAAAACCGGTCACCTTTCTTCAAACATTATCTCTTCTGAGCGCGTTTGTTCTTTTGGCTTCAAACTCGCACAGGAGAGAGATTTAAGCCTTCTGATTAAAACTATAGAACAGAGTTTTGATAAGTTCCCAGGTTTTGATTTTACGCGCCTTCAAAGAACCCCTGTGTAAAGTCTCCTAAAAAAATGTCATTTTTGCCTCTTTGAGCTGTTATTTGACCCCCTTAAAATGCTTCTAAACTCACCAAACTTGACACACACATCAGGTTTTGCAAAAATTGCGATCTGATGAAAAAACCTAACCTCAAAACTCAAAATTGCGCTCTACCGCCCCCCTAGGAATACAACACGGACAAACTGCTCCTAGGAAGAAGACACAGACAAAACTGCTTGTAACTTCCGGTAGGAATGTCAGAGAGACATGAAACATAAAACACTATGTAGGTCTCACTTAGACTTACTTTTTAATAATTAACATACTTTAGCAAAAATCAGCAGGAAGTTTGATATTTTCACTTCAATCCAACAACTGCATTACTTTCACAATGCATTGGATTCTCAAAATAGTGGCTCCAAGGCGTCTTCTAACGCTTATCCGGCCGTGGATCTCGGGGGCAGCAGCCAAAGGCGACCCGACCAACGCTGTTTGCAGCTTTAATTTACATCGATCTTGCAATTACTAACTTATTTGGTTTCCGGATTGGAAAAGTTCATATTTAGGAACTTTCCTTATAAGAAAAAATGGAAACATATATTTTTTATTCCAGCCTCGCCAAAGTCCCTGTAATGTCTGATCTGTATACACTTCCCGATAATTAAGCATTAAATCTTATTAAATAAAATAAAATAACAATAAAATCAAATGCACTTTTTTAGCCAGTTTTTTCTGAGCAGCACGGGAGAGAGAGAAGGGATTTGGCTCAGTGGGTTACTTTGAACGGTCTGGGGCACAGGTATCGAACTCAAGGCCCGGGGGCCAGATCTGGCCCTCCACATCAATTTGTGTGGCCCCTGAAAGCGTGTAAACAAGGCGGTATAAAATTCTGAATTTTGTCAGGTAAAATTACGACTCTTTTCATAAAATGGCCCAAAATTTAAGCATTTTCTTGTAAAATTGTGACGGCTGTTGAGTAAAACTGCAACAAATGTTCAGTTTTCTTGTAAAATGTTGATTTGTGTTGAGTATAAATCACCACTTTTGTTATAATTCTGCCAAAATTCCAAGTTTTTCTTGAGAAATTCCAACTTATTTTTGACAACTATATTTTTTATATTCGCACATTATGTATTCATTATTAATGTTGTAAATATACTTCTTTATGAATTTAGAAAGGGTGGTCCTAAAGAAGGCAGGAAATACACAAGTGTGGTGTGTGTGTGTGTGTGTGTGTGTGTGTGTGTGTGTGTGTGTGTGTGTGTGTGTGTGTGTGTGTGTGTGTGTGTGTGTGTTGTGTGTGTGTGTGTTGTGTGTGTGTGTGTGTGTGCAGCATTGTTGTAAATTAGTGTTAGGGGACTGTCTATTTGCAGTATTGTTGTAAATGTGTGTTAGGGAGACTGTCTTTGGACATTATTGTTGTAAATGAGTGTCAGGAGACTTTTTATGTGCAGTATTGTAAATGGGTGTTAGGAGACTGTCTTTGGGCAATATTGTTGTAAATGAGTTTCAGGAGACTGTTGTTGGGGCAGTATTGTTGTAAATGAGTGTTGGGAGACTGTCTTTGGGCAGTATTTTTTTAAATGAGTGTTAGGAGACTGTCTTTGTGCAGTATTGTCGTAAATGAATGTTAGGAGACTGTCTTTGTGCAGTATTGTTTTTAAATGACTGTTAGGAGACTGTCTTTGTGCAGTATTGTTGTAAATGAGTGTTAGGGGACTGTCTTTGGGCAGTATTGTTGTAAATGGGTGTTAGGAGACTGTCTTTGTGCAGTATTGTTTTAAAAATGACTGTTAGGAGACTGTCTTTGTGCAGTATTGTTGTAAATGAGTACTAAGAGACTGTCTTAGGGCATTATTGTTGTAGATGAGTGTTAGGAGACTGTCTTTGGTTAGTATTGTTGTAAATGAGTGTTAGGAGACTGTCTTTGGGCAGTATTGTTTTAAAATGAGTGTTAGGAGGACTGTATTTGTGCAGTATTGTCGTAAATGAGTGTTAGGAGACTGTCTTTGTGCAGTATTGTTGTAAATGAGTGTGACTGGGAGGTTAGATACCATATGGCAATGAAGTCATCTGGCCTGGCCCTTCTCTGAGGGCCCCGCCCGAGTCCTGGATCAGAGACGCTGAGAGAAGAGAAAACCTTTTTGTATTTTATTTTTTTTTTTTCTTCTATCGATTATGATATGCACCATTTTAAATCAAGCTCACCCTCTCCTCATTTGTTCCGCTGTCCTCAGGGTCTCCTTCTCTTGGCAGGAAGGCGCCAGAAAAACCACCTGCAAAAAAAAAAAAAAGACGCGGCCATAACCTTCTTTCACACGTGCACAACATCAACCTGCTATTAATCACACATTGCAGTGTGTGTGTGTGTGTGTGTGTGTGTGTGTGTGTGTGTGTGTGTGTGTTGTGTGTGTGTTTCCTTTCCATAGGAACTACTGCAGCTTCCAAGATGTGTGAACTTTTTTATAAGGTCATGTCCTACATCCATCCATCCATCTTCTTCTTCCGCTTATCCGAGGTGGGGTCGCGGGGGCTAGCAGCCTAAGACAGGGGTGTCCATTTTTCAACGGCCCCCACGGCACATTTTTAAAATCCATCCATCCATCCATTTTCTACCGCTTATTCCCTTTCGGGGTCGCGGGGGTGCTGGCGCCTATCTCAGCTACAATCGGGCGGAAGGCGGGGTACACCCTGGACAAGTCGCCACCTCATCGCATTTTTAAAATATTATGGAAAAAACTTAAAAACATAAAAAGTGGAAAAAAGAGCAAACGGGTGAAATGTAACAAGAAAGTGTTGCAATGTTTACTCTAATAACACAAAGCTGACATGCAGGCT
Source organism: Nerophis ophidion (assembly GCF_033978795.1). NCBI lineage: Eukaryota > Metazoa > Chordata > Actinopteri > Syngnathiformes > Syngnathidae > Nerophis > Nerophis ophidion. The sequence continues at coordinate 40,296,852 of NC_084628.1, read as the reverse complement.
GGTTCTTTCTTTAAAAAAAAAAAATGTTTTAATCAAAATCAATTATGAATTATTGACCAATTCAAGGCTCCAATTACGGGCGGTATAGCTCGGTTGGTAGAGTGGCCGTGCCAGCAACTCGAGGGTTGCAGGTTCGATTCCCGCTTACGCCATCCTAGTCACTGCCGTTGTGTCCTTGGGCAAGACACTTTACCCACCTGCTCCCAGTGCAACCCACACTGGTTTAAATGTAACTTAGATATTGGGTTTCACTATGTAAAGCGCTTTGAGTCACTAGAGAAAAGCGCTATATAAATATAATTCACTTCACTTCACTATGTCACATTAAATATTCCACTTTGAGATATTTTGGGGGGGCAAATGTTGCATATTTTGTGTTTGCCGTATAAAAAACTGAGCTGTTTTTTTTTTTTTTTGTTGTTTTTTTTTTTTAAAAAAAGGGCCTAAAACAGGGGTAGGGAACCTATGGCTCGCGAGCCAGATGTGGCTCTTTTGATAACTGCATCTGGCTCTCGGAAAAATCTGAGCTGAGACCGTTAAAAATAATGTTAAAAATATGAATCCATCCATCCTTTTTTCTACCGCACTTTTTCAAGAAGCGACTTATTTATTATCGGTTCGTTCAGGGTTTGCCCTCCTGGGGGTTCTTCAGACCACCAAGCACCGACATGAGAGCCTGTTTCAGTGTTACAATATTTTTTTATTTAGTTGCTTTCCAGAAATTGCTTTTTCCTCTTTCATTCTCGCTCGCACTCTGGCTCCAGCTCCAACCCCCGTCTCTCCTCCTGGCTGCTGCTTATAAACAAAGCGACAGGTGATTAGATAAAAAGGCCCAGGTGGACCTTCTACGTACCCTGTCGCTGATTTCGAGGCCGATCCTGGCAACACCCGGCTTCGCTGCAGGCCCGCAGGCCACGCCCCCCCTCCACAGTTAGCTTCAGAATAACAATGTTATTACAAAGAATAAGAGACCTACTCTAGAAATGTTGGTCTTACTTAAAAATGCCCGCATTTAGTCGTGTTCGGTGTTGAAAAAAAAATATACGGTGTTTAAAAATATTTGGATTCTTGGCTCTCTCAGCCAAAAAGGTTCCGACCCGTGGCCTAAAACGAACAAACAAAAAACATAATCAACAAAAAAAAACGTATAATTGACGAATAGATCTGAAGTTGATTTCGAGACCATTGTGTTAAAAGTAAACAGTTAAAAAAAAAAAAAATCATAATTTATTTTTTAACACTTTTGGAACAGCGTGTTTTGCTTTTAAGTGTCATTGCACAAAAAATAATAGTGAATTAAAATAAATGGTGTTAGGAGTTGTCGACCTTTTTTGCGGCTCCAATTATTATATAATCTCAAATATTCTACTTAAAAAAAAAATTGGGGGAGAAAATATTGCATATTTTGTGGGGTTTTTCCATAAAAAAACATGTTTTAGACAAAAAGAGCATACAACTTAAATCTTTAAAAATGTCACATTGACGGATAGACTTAATGTTGATCTAGAGCAGGGGTGTCAAACTCCGTTGGCATGCTAATGTTAGCATGCTAACATGCTACCATTAGCATGCTACATTTTTTGAGCTAGTTTTGCAACCTTTTACACCAGGTTCATTTTAACTTGGTATGTGACGCTCGTTACTCCGTTAGCATGCTAAAATGCTACTTTTAGCATGCTAACATGCTAAAATTAGCATGCTACATTTTTGGAGCTCGTTTCGCAACCGTTTACACCAGAATCATTTAACTTGGTATGTGACGCTTTTTACTCCGTCGGCATGCTAATGTTAGCATGCTAACATAATACCATTAGCATGCTACATTTTTTGAGCTAGTTTGCAACCATTTACACCGGAATCACTTAACTTGGTATGTGACTCAAGCTAGCCAATAGCATGCTAACATGCTTACAATGGCAAGCTACATTTTTACACGTTTTAGTTTTGCAACCATTTATGCCAGAATCGTTTAACTTGGTATGTAATGCTTGCTACTCCTTTAGCATGCTAACATGCTAATGTTAGCCTGCTAGCATGCTAACATTACCATGCTACATTTTTTGAGGCTAGTTTTTGCAACCATTTACTACAGAATCACTTAATTTGGTATATGACTCAAGCTAACCATTAGCATGCTAACAAGCGTACAATGCAAGCTACATTTTTACACGTTTTAGTTTTGCAACCATTTACGCCAGAATCGTTTAACTTGGTATGTAATGCTTGCTACTCCTTTAGCATGCTAACATGCTAATGTTAGCAATGCTAGCATGCTAACATTAGCATGCTACATTTTTTTGAGCTAGTTTTTGCAACCATTTACTACAGAATCACTTAATTTGGTATGTGACTCAAGCTAACCATTAGCATGCTAACAAGCGTACAATGGCAAGCTACATTTTTACACGTTTTAGTTTTGCAACCATTTACGCCAGAATCACTTAACCTGGTATGTGACGCCTGTTACTCCGTTGGCATGCTGATGTTAGCATGCTAACATGCTACCATTAGCATGCTACATTTTTTGAACTAGTTTTGCAACCTTTTACACCAGGTTCATTTGACTTGGTATGTGACGCTTGTTACTCCGTTAGCATGCTAAAATAATACTTTTAGCATGCTAACATGCTAAAATTAGCATGCTACATTTTTGGAGCTCGTTTCGCAACCGTTTACACCAGAATCATTTAACTTGGTATGTGACGCTTGTTACTCCGTTGGCATGCTAATGTTAGCCTGCTAGCATGCTACCATTAGCATGCTACATTTTTTTAGCTAGTTTTGCAACCATTTACACCAGAATCACTTAACTTGGTATGTGACTCAAGCTAACCATTAGCATGCTAACATGCTTACAATGGCAAGCTACAATTTTACACGTTTTAGTTTTGCAACCATTTACGCCAGAATCATTTAACTTGGTATGTAATGCTAGCTACTCCTTTAGTTTGCTAACACGCTAATGTTAGCCCGTTACATTTTTTTTTAGCTAGTTTTGCAAACATTTACACCAGAATCACTTAACCTGGTATGTGACGCTTGTTACTCCGTTGGCATGCTGATGTTTGCATGCTACATTTTTTGAGCTACTTTTGCAACCTTTTACACCAGGTTCATTTAACTTGGTATGTGACGCTTGTTACTCCGTTAGCATGCTAAAATAATACTTTTAGCATGCTAACATGCTAAAATTAGCATGCTACATTTTTGGAGCTCGTTTCGCAACCGTTTACACCAGAATCATTTAACTTGGTATGTGACGCTTGTTACTCCATTGGCATGCTAATGTTAAAATGCTAACATGCTACCGTTAGCATGCTACATTTTTTTAGCTAGTTTTGCAACCTTTTACAACAGAATCACTAAACTTGGTATGTGACTCAAGCTAACCATGAGCATGCTAACATGCTTACAATGGCAAGCTACATTTTTACACATTTTAGTTTTGCAACCATTTACGCCAGAATTATTTAACTTGGTATGTATTGCTTGCTACTCCTTTAGCATGCTAACATGCTAATGTTAGCCAGCTACATTTTTTTTTAGCTAGTTTTGCAACCATTTACACCAGAATCATTTAACTTGGTATGTGACGCTTGTTACTCCGTTGGCATGCTAATGTTAGCATGCTACCATACTACCATTAGCATGCTACATTTTTTGAGCTAGTTTTGCAACCTTTTACACCAGGTTCATTTATGTATGTATGTGACGCTTGTTACCCAGTTAGCATGCTAAAATGCTACTTTTAGCATGCTAACATGCTAAAATTAGCATGCTACATTTTTGGAGCTCGTTTCGCAACCGTTTACACCAGAATCATTTAACTTGGTATGTGACGCTTGTTACTCCGTTGGCATGCTAATGGTAGCATGCTAACATGCTACCATTAGCATGCTACATTTTTTGAGCTAGTTTTGCAACCATTTACACCAGAATCACTTAACTTGGTATGTGACTCAAGCTAACCATTAGCATGCTAACATGCTTGCAATGGCAAGCTACATTTTTACACGTTTTAGTTTTGCAACCATTTACGCCAGAATCATTTAACTTGGTATGTAATGCTTGCTACTCCTTTAGTATGCTAACATGCTACCATTAGCATGCTACATTTTTTTTAGCTAGTTTTGCAACCTTTTACACCAGGTTCATTTAACTTGGTATGTGACGCTTGTTACTCCGTTAGCATGCTAAAATGCTACTTTTAGCATGCTAACATGCTAAAATTAGCATGCTACATTTTTGGAGCTCGTTTCGCAACCGTTTACACCGGAATCATTTCACTTGGTATGTGACGCCTGTTACTCCGTTGGCATGCTAATGTCAGCATGCTAACATGCTACCATTAGCATGCTAGATTTTTTGAGCTAGTTTTGCAACCATTTACACCAGAATCACTTAACTTGGTATGTGACTCAAGCTAACCATTAGCATGCTAACATGCTTACAATGGCAAGCTACATTTTTAAACGTTTTAGTTTTGCAACCATTTACGCCAGAATCATTTAACTTGGTATGTAATGCTTGCTACTCCTTTAGCATGCTAACATGCTAATGTTAGCCTGCCAGCATGCTAACATTAGCATGCTACATTTTTTGAGCTAGTTTTGCAACCATTTACACCAGAATCACTGGTGCTAATGTTAGCCTGCTAGCATGCTAACATTAGCCTGCTACATTTTTTGAGACAGTTTTGCAACCATTTACACCAGAATCACTTAACTTGGTATGTGACTCAAGCTAACCATTAGCATGCTAACATGCTTGCAATGGCAAGCTACATTTTTACACGTTTTAGTTTTGCAACCATTTACGCTAGAATCATTTAACTTGGTATATAATGCTTGCTACTCCTTTAGTATACTAACGTGTTAATGTTAGCCAGCTACATTTTTTTTTAGCTAGTTTTGCAACCATTTACACCAGAATCACTTAACCTGGTATGTGACGCTTGTGTACTCCGTTGGCATGCTAATGTTAGCATGCTAACATGCTACCATTAGCATGCTACATTTTTTGAGCTAGTTTTGCAACCTTTTACACCAGGTTCATTTAACTTGGTATGTGACGCTTGTTACGCCGTTAGCATGCTAAAATGCTACTTTAAGCATGCTAACATGCTTACAATGGCAAGCTACATTTTTACACGTTTTAGTTTTGCAACCATTTAAGCCAGAATTATTTAACTTGGTATGTAATGCTTGCTACTCCTTTAGCATGCTAGCATGCTAACATTAGCATGCTACATTTTTTGAGCTAGTTTTGCAACCATTTACACCAGAATCATTTAACTTGGTATGTGACGCTTGTTACTCCGTTAGCATGCTAAAATCCTACTTTAAGCATGCTAACATGCTTACAATGGCAAGCTACAATTTTACACGTTTTAGGTTTGCAACCATTTACGCCAGAATTATTTAACTTGGTATGTAATGCTTGCTACTTCTTTAGCATGCTAGCATGCTAATGTTAGCATGCTACATTTTTGAGCTAGTTTTGCAAACATTTACACCAGAATCACTTGACCTGGTATGTGACGCTTGTTACTCCGTTGGCATGCTAATGTTAGCATGCTAACATGCTACCATTAGCATGCTACATTTTTTGAGCTAGTTTCGCAACCTTTTACACCAGGTTCATTTAACTTGGTATGTGACGCTTGTCACTCCGTTAGCATGCTAAAATGCTACTTTAAGCATGCTAACATGCTTACAATGGCAAGCTACATTTTTACACGTTTTAGTTTTGCAACCATTTACGCCAGAATTATTTAACTTGGTATGTAATGCTTGCTACTCCTTTAGCATGCTACATTTTTTGAGCTAGTTTTGCAACCATTTACACCAGAATCATTTAACTTGGTATGTGACGCTTGTTACTCCGTTGTCATGCTAATGTTAGCATGCTAACCTGCTCCCATTAGCATGCTACATTTTCTGAGCTAGTTTTGCAACCTTTTACACCAGGTTCATTTAACTTGGTATGTGACGCGTGTTACTCCGTTAGCATGCTAAAATGCTACTTTTAGCATGCTAACATGCTAAAATTAGCATGCTACATTTTTGGAGCTCGTTTCGCAACCGTTTACACCAGAGTCATGTAACTTGGTATGTGACGCATGTTACTCCGTTAGCATGCTAAAATGCTACTTTTAGCATGCTAACATGCTAAAATTAGCATGCTACATTTTTGGAGCTCGTTTCGCAACCGTTTACACCAGAGTCATGTAACTTGGTATGTGACATGTGCGATTGTTTTGCTTAATATCTATTCCAAGTGTGAAAAGCAGTCAACTATATAGTGTCGAGACCCCCGACCGTCATCACTCCTAGCCACAACCGCACGAGTCCCGCCGGGCCTTCTGTCCCCGTTACAAATGTGCACCGTCCCACGGGCCTGCGCTCGTGAGGGAAAATGAACTCTCCGCACGTTCCTCGCTTTGACATGTTTAAATTCCCAGCCGTCAGCTGCCATCGGGGGCCTGTGTTGTTGTTGCCTGATGCGCCAGAAGACGAGAGCCGCCTGAAGAAAAAAAAACGAGTCACGTCGATTTGGACGAAGACCCGACTCGATTTCGAAGGAGAGGAGCATGGTGAGTAATGGTGTGCAGAGCTGCTGTTTGACTGATTATAAACCAGCAGTCACTGGCCAGGCTCACCGCTGGCTTTACTACCAGCGGTGAGCAGACACCCAGCTCACTTAGACCTCATCCCGGCTGACTGGGCGCCCTCTTTTGGTGGACTTGTTTACAGAAGACCGAGGCGCAACGTTCATGTACTCCGTCTCGGGTCGTCTGGAGTGTGTGTCGCGCACACACCGGTATGGTACGGGGGTCATCAAATGAAGAGCTTATCAACCGTCCAAGGGTGTTTGGAGCGTCTGGCTGTGACTATCGGAAGACTAAGTATGCCAGGGGGGTCGTCGAACAGGTTTTCATTGAGGGCCACGATGCAGTTTCTGCCGCTTGTAACATTAACACTTGTATTATGTTGGAAAAAAATTACATTGATTATGTTTCGGGTCGTTTTGACCCGTACTGTGTAAATGCACTCAAAACAGTCAAGAAAACAGGTTAAACAAATAATAATTTTATTTTAGGTTATATAAACATTTAGAAAAGTGACATACAATACATTTTTTATTCCAATTGTAATATGTTAAGGGTCAATTTGACCCATTTCAGTTTTTGTGTTGATCAAAGTACTGGTTATCCTTTCTTTTTCTTGCTGAAATCTGGTGACTTTTCCTCATTTAGGGTCATGAACTGGTGTGTAAAACTGGACACTTTGTTGTGTAGTGGAATGTTTGTGCGGAGTTTGTATAAAAAGATGATGTTGCGAGTCATTTTGACCCAGCCGCTTTAATGTGGGTAAATAGCCAAAATAAACAAGTCTCTTTGATGTACTTTTTACTTTGATGTACAATTGTTTGTATTTTGATTGCCTCTGAGACCCAGATCGAGGTGTGTGAAGAGAGGGTATGTATGTATGGTTGCTGTTTTCACAGTGTATTACTGTAAATGTAAAAATGGTACCACTGTTTGTTTGTTTTTCAAATTAAAATACCTTTTCAGGTTTCCTCAGTCTTCCCGGTAAGGTCTATTCAGGTGTACTGGAGAGGAGGCTACGCCGGATAGTCCAACCTCGGATCCAGGAGGAACTGTGTGGTTTTCGTCCTGGTCGTGGAACTGTGGACCAGCTCTATACTCTGGCCAGGGTCCTAGAGGGTGCATGGGAGTTTGCCCAACCAGTCTGCATGTGCTTTGTGGACTTGGGGAAGGCATTCCACCGTGAATGTCCCTCGGGAAGTCCTGTGGGGAGTGCTCAGAGAGTATGGGGTATCGGATTGTCTGATTGTGGCGGTCCACTCCCTGAGCTTGGTCCGCATCGCCGGCAGTAAGTCGGACATGTTTCCAGTGAGGGTTGGACTCTGCCAAGGCTGCCCTTTGTCACTGATTCTGTTCATAACTTTTATGGACAGAATGTCTAGGCGCGGTCAGGGCGTTGACGGGATCCGGTTTGGTGGCTACAGGATTATGTCTCTGCTTTTTGCAGATGATGTGGTCCTGATGGCTTCATCCGGCCAGGATCTTCAGATCTCACTGGATCGGTTCACAGCCGAGTGTGAAGCAACTGGGATGAAAATCAGCACCTCCAAGTCTGAGTCCATGGTTCTCACCAGGGAAAGGGTGGCGTGCCATCTCCGGGTTGGAGAAGAAACCCTCTCTCAAGTGGAGGAGTTCAAGTACCTCGGAGTCATGTCCACAAGTGAGGGAAGAGTGGATGATGAGATCTTCAGGCGGATCGGTGCGGTGTCTTCAGTAATGCGGACGCTGTATCGATCCGTTGTGGTGAAAAAGTAGCTGAGCCGGAAGGCAAAGCTCTCAATTTACCGGTCGTTGTACGTTCCCATCCTCACCTTTGGGTTATGACCGAAAGGACAAGATCACGGGTACCACTGGCCCAAATTTAAATCTCCTCCGCCGGGTGGTGGGTCTCTCCCTTAGAGATAGGGTGAGAATCTCTGTCATCCGGGAGGAGCTCTGGAAAGGAGCCAGATGAAGTGGCTTAGGCATTTGGTCAGGATGCCACCCGAAAGCCTCCCTAGGGAGGTGTTTAGGGCAACATCCGACCGGTAGGAGGTCATGGGAAAGACCCAGGACACGTTGGGAAGACTCTGTCTCCCGGCTGGCCTGGGTTCGCCTCAGGATCCCCCCGGAAGAGCTGGACGAAGTGGCTGGGGAGATGAAAGTCTGGGCTTCCTCGGATAAGAGGAAGAAGATGGATGGATCGATAAAATATATTTTTCCCCACACACACCGCTCACCTTCACCATGACAGAACATTTGTGCGAGACTCCCGACGAGCGCCGGAGAGCTCCCGGATTGGCCTTGTAGAAGTCCTCCAGCAGGGAGGGGTCAGCAAGATAGGAGGCAGGAACCCAAGATCTATCCTCTGGCCCATATCCCTCCCAATCAACTAAATATACCAGGCCTCTACCTTGCCGGCGGACACCGAGGATCTCTTTGACGGACCAGACCGGATCACCGTTATCCAGAATCCTAGGTGGGGGTGGAACTTAAAACTGCCGCCATGTCTGACCCTGCGAGACTGGAAGACATCGCTGGCATGCATCGGCGAGGCTTTTTAAGAGCCAATGACAAGGCTTGAGACGCTGCAGGCTCCCGTGTTTGCAGTTTCCTCTCTGCCTTGTGTCCGTGGTCACGGCATTGTTTCAACGCCGGCCAGGTACGGACCTGCAAAGCCCAACTCTTCCCCTGCAGGCCCCAGAGCTAATTCAGTAAAAATGGCTTCCAGCTGCTCATCACAACACCAGGCGTCATCAGCGCCATTGCAGCCCCCCCTGCTGCTAAACCCTCGTTGACTGAGAACTGGAAGTCGAGGCTTCTGTGTGGCCCGAGGTTTCTTTGAGAGTTTTTTTTTTTATTTTATTTACGCTGCTTCTTCTCATTGCTGTGCGTACGTACGACGGCGAGCAGGAAAGGAACGCGAGACCTGATTTAGAAGTTGCGCTTCTCGCTCGCTCGCTGTGTGAACCGGAGCAGTTTGCCAACCGCAGTCAAACCGCATGAGACCAGAAGTTGTGACGCAAGACGCACGCCGCAGAGAAGCCTGGGAAAGAAAAAAAAAAAGTGTGTCACTGAAAGTGCAGCGTGGTGCACTTCCTCCTCGGGTATTGGTGGTTCAAGACCCGGAGATGCATTTCGGACATGTCTGGTGAATTCTGTAAGCAGATCCTCGACCCTGCATTTATGCACACCCAAAAATGATACGTTTGATAACTGGTGACATGTGTTTGTTTGCAAGCAACGTGGCTTATGGGACAAAAACCTGTAGCGTGGGGTTCCTTGAAAAATGGTTGCGTGGAAGCTGCCTTCCAATGGATCCCGCCGAGCCCGTTTTCATTGTTTAAAATATTGCTTTATTTTGCAGATCAAGTCTCTGGGTTGCTTTTCAGCTATTGTCTTTTTTCTGGCTCGTGCGCTCCCTCCAGCTCCAACCACGTCTCTCCTCCCGGTTGCTGCTTATACAGAAGTGACAGGTGATTCGATAAAAAAGCCCAGGTGGGCCGTCTACGCACCTGTCGCTGATTTTGAGGCCGGTCTTGGCACGCCCCGCTTTGCTGCAGGCCACGCCCCCTCCACAGGTAGTTTTTCAGATATTTATCTATGTATCAATCAATCAATGTTTACTTATACAGCCCTAAGTCACCAATGTCTCAAAGGGCTGCACAAGCCACAACAACGTCCTGGACTCAGGTATAGATGTGTATGTCCGAGTTAAAGGAAAGGACAGGCTGTCTTCTTCTAATGGATTTAATCACATTTTTGCAAGCTGGGCAAAGTTTGCTGTGGTCTGGAACAACATGGCACACAATCAGAAATGCAGCCAGTATTACATACAGATAATGAGTCATGAGGCATGCAAATATCAATTAAATACACAAAGGACATAAGTAAAGGAAATTAGATTATATCAAGTTCTTCTAATGGATTTATTACAATATTTGCAAGCTGTGTAAAGTTTGCTGTGGTCTGGAACAACATAGCACACATGAGACATGCAGATATAAATTAAATACACAGAGAACACAAGTAAAGGAAATTAAATGATATCAAGTGTAATGACAAACGAGGCATGATGATGCAATATGTACGCACAGCTAGCCTAAATAGCATGCTAGCATGGATTATTAGCATTCCAACCAGTTAATAACATCAACAAAGCTGACTTTTGTGCAGTCACGCACAGTATAAAACATTTGGTGGACAAAATGAGACAAAGAAGAAGTGGCGTAAAAACACGTCTTTCTGTGGCAGCAACGGACAAAGTTGTACATGTAAACAAACTACGGTGAGTTCAAGGAGCGCCAAAATTAGTAGGACAAAACGGCGTTGGCCAAATAGTGGTATCGGTGAAGCATAAATATATTAAACAGAGGGCTTTATAACAATTAAGAAGATCTGTGTTATGTTTGTCCTCCTGCAGAAACATTATTAAAACAACAAATATATTTTTCGGTACTTTTGTAAATAAAGGGCACCACAAAAAAAATGCATTATTTGCTTTATTTCAACAAAAAATCTTAGGGTACATCAAAAACCTCTAAAGGCTTGCGTGGACTGCACCTTCTAGCCCTTGTTTCCATAAAGGTGTACACTACTGAATTGGGGTTTTATGGCCACTTATGTGGACACTTATACTGCCATCTGGTTGTTGCCAGAAGAGTATAATATACAATAGAATTTTTGGGGGAAAAGTGTAAAAATAAGAATTAGCATGGCACTAAACATGAAGTACACATTTGTTACAATAGCAAAAGATTCTTAGTTTTTATTCTAATTAGGGTCCAATAAGCCCAAATAGCAAAGAGAAATAAAAATTAAAAAAAAACATGTAAAAAAAAAAACTGCTTGGGCCTTAAGAGGTTAAACATATGTTTATTATTGCAATTTAGTCTATGAATAAAAATAGTGAACATACTTGACAACTTGTCTTTTAATAGTAAGTAAACAAACAAAGACTCAAGTACCGTTATCACTGCAGGACAAGGAATAGCTAAACATGCTTCACTACACACCGTAGGAGGATACAACAGCGTCATCGGCGTCACCACGAACAAAAGCTAGTGCGCCTGAATGTAAACAAACGCCATGGGTGGATCTACACCTGACATCCACTGTAATGATACCAAGTACAAGAGCGTATCTAGTCGATACTACTATAACTACATCCATATTTTTTGTTGTCACAAAATTGTATTTTTAATATTCATATTATGTTTATAAAGTCGGTAAATACGTCTCTGGACACATGAGGACTTTGAATATGACCACTGTATGATCCTGTAACTACTTGGTATCGGATCGATACCTAAATGTGTGGCGTCATCCAAAACTAATGTAAAGTATCAAAGAAAAGAAGAATAAGTGATTATTACATTTTAACAGAAGTGTAGAGAGAACATGTTGAAACAGCATACAGCGCGACACATACATCAGTATTGATTTATTAGGTATCATATTTTATTGTATGATCCTGTAACTACTTGGTATCGGATTGATACCTAAATGTGTGGTGTCATTCAAAACTAATATAAAGTATCAAAGAAGGATGAAAAAGGGTTTATTACATTTTAACAGAAGTGTAGCTAGAACATATTATAACGGAAAATATGCAGATATTAACAATAAATTAACAAGTGGATTAATAATTCATTTTTACAGTTTGTCCTTTAATAATGTGTACAAAGTAATCGGTGTATAAATGACACAATATGTTACTGCAGACTAATTATGAGTCTTTGTTTGTTTACTTGTGTTCACTATTTTATTTAAGGACTAAATTGCAATAATAAACATATGTTTCATGTACTTTTGTGAATATAAAGCCAATAATGCCATGTTTTGTGGTCCCCTTTAATTCGCAAAGTACTGAAACACATGTTGGTACCGGTACAACCCTACTGTAGTCATACTGTACTGAGCAGCCAGGACAAAAAGGTGTTTACATCTGTTCCTACATGAGATGCTTTTATGGCCATCCTGATTATTTTTGGGGGAGGTTCCTCTGGATTTAATTGAGCGTACAATTCTGTCAACGTGTGTTTCCAAACACGCATGACTAAGTTTGTGCCGAAGACGATGATAGAAGCTGAGCTGCTTCACCAAAATGTCTTGTGGGCTTTTTGTGTCATCCCTTGACCTTGACTGGAACTCGGGATGACGTGTGGAATGAAAAGTGCTTGTAAGTGAGGTTTCTGTGTGTGTGTGTGTGTGTGTGTGTGTGTGTGTGTGTGTGTGTGTGTGTGTGTGTGTGTGTGTGTGTGTGTGTGTGTGTGTGTGTGTGTGTGTGTGTGTGTGTGTGTGTGTGTGTGTGTGTGTGTGTTCTGGCAATGCTTACTTAATAGGGACATCGCTCTGTTTATACAGTCACCTTTACGGGACTTCTGACGGTATGGGGACCAAAAAACAGGTCCCCTACAGGGAAACCTTTTTCAATGATAATCAGATCCATTCTGAAGATGACTAAGTGATCATTAAACATGTTTACTGAAAAGTAAACATGATTAACATCTAATTTGAAGATTTTTTTTTAAATAGTCCTCAGTAGTCACGAACACATGTGTGTGAGTTATGCATTATTATTTAAATTTGGTCCCCATGAACCATATTAACTATTTTTCCCCAGGGTCCCCAGTAAGTATGATCAGCACATTACTTCATCAATCCAGAGATTTAAAGACGTGTATGAACTAACTGGGCAGTGGATATTTTACCTCGTTTTTTTATGATTCCACAACCTATAGAAAAGGTGGTCCCCACAAGTCCTGATCAAAAACTAGGTCTCAATTCAAATGATAATCTGTATGTATGTGTGTGTGTGTGTGTGTGTGTTCTGGCAATGCTTACTTAATGGGGACTTCGCTCTGTTTACACAGTCACATTTAGGGGACTTCTGACGGTATGGGGACCAAAACGGAAACCTCTTTAAATGATAGTCAGATCCATTCTGAAGATGCCTAAGTGATCTTTAAACATGTTTACTGAAAAGTAAATATGATTAACATCTAATTTGAACATTTTTTTTTAAATAGTCCTCAGTAGTCACGAACACGTTTGTGTGAATTACGCATTATTATTCAAATTTGGTCCCCATGAACCATATGAACTATTTTTCCCCAGGGTCCCCAGTAAGTTTGAACAGCACATTACTTCATCAATCCAGAAATTTAAAGACGTGTATGAGCTAACTGGGCAGTGGACATTTACCTCATTTTTTATGCCTCCAAAACCTGTAGAAAGGGTGGTCCCCACAAGTCCTGATCAAAAACTGGGTCCCAATTCAAATGATTATCTGTATGTGTGTGTGTGTGTGTGTGTGTGTGTGTGTGTGTGTGTGTGTGTGTGTGTGTGTGTGTGTGTGTGTGTGTGTGTGTTCTGGCAATGCTTGCTTAATAGGGATATCACTCTGTTTATACAGTCACCTTTACGGGACTTCTGAAGGTACGGGGACCAAAAAACAGGTCCCCTACAGGGAAACCTTTTTCAATGATAGTCAGATCCATTCTGAAGATGACTAAGTCATCTTTAAACATGTTTACTGAAAAGTAAACATGATTAACATCTAATTTGAACATTTTTTTAAATGGTCCTCAGTAGTCACGAACACATTTGTGTGAGTTATGCATTATTATTTAAATTTGGTCCCCATGAACCATATTAACTACTTTTCCTCAGGGTCCCCAGTAAGTATGATCAGCACATTACTTCATCAATCCAGAGATTCAAAGACGTGTATGAACTAACTGGGCAGTGGATATTTTACCTCGTTTTTTTATGACTCCACAACCTGTAGAAAGGGTGGTCCCCACAAGTCCTGATCAAACACTGGGTCCCAATTCAAATGATAATCTGTGTGTGCGTGTGTGTGTGTGTGTGTGTGTGTGTGTGTGTGTGTGTGTGTGTGTGTGTGCGTGTGTGTGTGTGTGTGTGTGTGTGTGTGTGTGTGTGTGTGTGTGTGTGTGTGTGTGTGTGTGTGTGTTCTGGCAATGCTTACTTAATAGGGACATCGCTCTGTTTATACAGTCACCTTTACGGGACTTCTGACGGTATGGGGACCAAAAAACAGGTCCCCTACAGGGAAACCTTTTTCAATGATAATCAGATCCATTCTGAAGATGACTAAGTGATCATTAAACATGTTTACTGAAAAGTAAACATGATTAACATCTAATTTGAAGATTTTTTTTTAAATAGTCCTCAGTAGTCACGAACACATGTGTGTGAGTTATGCATTATTATTTAAATTTGGTCCCCATGAACCATATTAACTATTTTTCCCCAGGGTCCCCAGTAAGTATGATCAGCACATTACTTCATCAATCCAGAGATTTAAAGACGTGTATGAACTAACTGGGCAGTGGATATTTTACCTCGTTTTTTTATGATTCCACAACCTATAGAAAAGGTGGTCCCCACAAGTCCTGATCAAAAACTAGGTCTCAATTCAAATGATAATCTGTATGTATGTGTGTGTGTGTGTGTGTGTGTGTGTGTGTTCTGGCAATGCTTACTTAATAGGGACATCGCTCTGTTTATACAGTCACCTTTACGGGACTTCTGAAGGTATGGGGACCAAAAAACAGGTCTCCTACAGGGAAACCTTTTTCAATGATAGTCAGATCCATTCTGAAGATGACTAAGTGATATTTAAACATGTTTACTGAAAAGTAAACATGATTGACATTTAATTTGAACATTTTTTTTAAATGGTCCTCAGTAGTCACGAACACATTTGTGTGAATTATGCATTATTATTCAAATTTGGTCCCCATGAACCATATTAACTACTTTTCCCCAGGGTCCCCAGTAAGTATGATCAGCACATTACTTCATCAATCCAGAGATTTAAAGACGTGTATGAACTAACTGGGCAGTGGATATTTTCATTTTTTTTATGCCTCCACAACCTGTAGAAAGGGTGGTCCCCACAAATCCTGATCAAAAACTGGGTCCCAATTCAAATGATAACCTGTGTGTGTGTGTGTGTGTGTGTGTGTGTGTGTGTGTGTGTGTGTGTGTTCTGGCAATGCTTACTTAATAGGGACATCGCTCTGTTTATACAGTCACCTTTACGGGACTTCTGAAGGTATGGGGACCAAAAAACAGGTCCCCTACAGGGAAACCTTTTTCAATGATAGTCTGATCCATTCTGAAGATGACTAAGTGATATTTAAAGATGTTTACTGAAAAGTAAACATGATTAACATCTAATTTGAACTTTTTTTTTTAAACAGTCCTCAGTAGTCACGAACGCATTTGTGTGAATTATGCATTATTATTTAAATTTGGTCCCCATGAACCATATTAACTATTTTTCCTCAGGGTCCCCAGTAAGTATGATCAGCACAATACTTCATCAATCTAGAGATTTAAAGACGTGTATGAGCTGACTGGGCAGTGGATATTTTACCTTGTTTTTTTATGACTCCACTACCTGTAGAAAGGGTGGTCCCCACAAGTCCTGATCAAAAACTGGGTCCCAATTCAAATGATAACCTGTGTGTGTGTGTGTGTGTGTGTGTGTGTGTGTGTGTGTGTGTGTGTGTGTGTGTGTGTGTGTGTGTGTGTGTGTGTGTGTGTGTGTGTGTGTGTGTGTGTGTGTGTGTGTGTGTGTGTGTGTGTGTGTGTGTGTGTGTGTGTGTGTGTGTGTGTGGGAGCATCAGGCTCTGCTGGGACTCAGAGCTGCTCCATGGTCCTGGTCCAGGAGGAGATTGCACTCCTAGTTGCTGTTTACTGGTTAGGCGTGCAGGTCTACGTCAGAGTGCTGGCCCGGATGTCGCTCCACTTAGACCACTCATGCCGCTCGTCTAAGTTCCCCCCGTGGTTTACGTTTGGAGACTCAGAAAGTAGCGGGGTGGTGCTGAGCCGTGACGCTGATTCTATCCGAGTTTGGCTTGTGTGTGTGTGTGTGTGTGTGTGTGTGTGTCATTTAATGTTCTTTACTTGTATCCTCTGTATATAATTTATACATTAATTGTCTCATGACACATTATCTGTATGTAACATTGGCTGCATTTCTGTTAGTTGTATGTGTGCCATGTTGTTCCAGACCACAGCAAACATTAGCAACATTTCTGTCAATGAAGATTTGCTAAATGGAAAATGGTTGTAGTTGTATAGAGCGTTTCTACCCCTTTTTAAGGAGGCCAAAGCGCTTTGACAGTATTTCCTCATTCACCCATTCACACACCCATTCACACACTGATGGAGGGAGCTGCCATGCAAGGCGCTAACCAGGACCCATCAGGAGCAAGGGTGAAGTGTTTTGCCCGAGGACACAACGGACTTGACTAGGTTGGTAGAAGGTGGGGATTGAACTAGTAACTCTCAGATTGCTGGCACAGCCACTCTACCAACTTCGCCACGCCGTCCCCCTAAAGCCTGTGACACATAGTCATTTTGAAAGTAGGCTATTATAGCTAACATAGACACTTACATCATGTGTTGCCTTCGTTATAACACTTATATAACACGTTAAAAGTCATTTTGATAGAAGGCTAATATAGACACATCATGTGTTGTCTTCCTTATAACACTTATATAAGACTTTTAAAGTCATTTTGATAGTAGGCTAATATAGACACATCATGTGTTGCCTTCATCATAACACTTATATAAGACTTTTAAAGTAATTGTTATAGTAGGCTAATTAGCTCATATAGACACTTACATCATGTGTTGCCTTAATTATATTACTTATATAAGGCATTTAAAGTTATTTTGATAGTAGGCTATTATGTGTTGCCTTCATTATATCACTTATATTAGACTTTTAAAGTCATTTTGATAGTAGGCTAATATAGCTAATATAGACACATCATGTGTTGCCTTCCTTATAACACTTATATAAGACTTTTAAAGTCATTTTGATAGTAGGCTAATATAGACACATCATGTGTTGCCTTCATCATAACACTTATATAAGACTTTTAAAGTAATTGTTATAGTAGGCTAATTAGCTCATATAGACACTTACATCATGTGTTGCCTTAATTATATTACTTATATAAGGCATTTAAAGTTATTTTGATAGTAGGCTATTATGTGTTGCCTTCATTATAACACTTATATAAGACTTTTAAAGTAATTTTGATAGTAGGCTAATATAGCTAATATAGACACTTGGTGGGGCGGTATAGCTCGGTTGGTAGAGTGGCCGTGCCAGCAACTTGGGGGTTGCAGGTTCGATTCCCACTTCCGCCACCCTAGTCACTGCCGTTGTGTCCTTGGGCAAGACACTTTGCCCACCTGCTCCCAGTGCCACCCACACTGGTTTAAATGTAACTTAGATATTGGGTGTCACTATGTAAAGCGCTTTGAGTCACTAGAGAAAAGCGCTATATAAATATAGATCACTTCACACTTACATCATGTGTTGCCTTCATTATAACACTTATATAAGACTTTTAAAGTCAATCAATCAATCAATCAATGTTTATTTATATAGCCCCAAATCACAAATGTCTCAAAGGACTGCACAAATCATTACGACTACAACATCCTCGGAAGAACCCACAAAAGGGCAAGGAAAACTCACACCCAGTGGGCAGGGAGAATTCACATCCAGTGGGACGCCAGTGACAATGCTGACTATGAGAAACCTTGGAGAGGACCTCAGATGTGGGCAACCCCCCCCCCCTCTAGGGGATCGAAAGCAATGGATGTCGAGCGGGTCTAACATGATACTGTGAAAGTTCAATCCATAGTGGCTCCAAGACAGCAGCGAGAGTCCCGTCCACAGGAAACCATCTCAAGCGGATCAGCAGCGTAGAGATGTCCCCAACCGATACAGGCGAGCGGTCCATCCTGGGTCGGTTGGGGACGTCATTTTGATAGTAGGCTAATATAGACACATCCTGTGTTGTCTTCATTATAACACTTATATATGACTTTTAAAGTCATTTTGATAGTAGGCTAATATAGCTAATATAGACACTTACATCATGTGTTGCCTTCATTATAACACTTATATAAGACTTTTAAAGTCATGTTGATAGTAGGCTAATATAGACACATCATGTGTTGCCTTCATTATAACACTTAAGACTTTTAAAGTCAGTTTGATAGTAGGCTAATATAGACACATCATGTGTTGTCTTCATTATAACACTTATATAAGACTTTTAAAGTCATTTTGATAGTAGGCTAATATAGACACTTGCATCATGTGTTGCCTTAATTATAACACTTATATAATACTTTTAAAGTCATTTTGATAGTAGGCTAATATAGCTAATATATACACTTCATGTGTTGCCTTCATTATAACACTTATATAAGACTTTTAAAGTAATTTTGATAGTAGGCTAATATAGACACTTACGTCATGTGTTATCTTCATTACAACACTTATATAAGGCATTTGAAGTCATTTTGATAGTAGGCTAATATAGACACTTACATCATGTGTTGTCTTCATTATAACACTTAAATAAGACTTTTAAAGTCATTTTGATAGTAGGCTAATATAGACACTTGCATCATGTGTTGTCTTCATTATAACACTTAAATAAGACTTTTAAAGTCATTTTGATAGTAGGCTAATATAGACACTTGCATCATGTGTTGTCTTCATTATAACACTTAAATAAGACTTTTAAAGTCATTTTGATAGTAGGCTAATATAGCTAATATATACACTTCATGTGTTGCCTTCATTATAACACTTATATAAGGCATTTAAAGTCATTTTGATAGTAGGCTAATATAGACACATCATGTGTTGTCTTCATTATAACACTTAAATAAGACTTTTAAAGTCATTTTGATAGTAGGCTAATATACACACTTACATCATGAGTTGTCTTCATTGTAACACTTATATAAGACTTTAAATGTTGTGCTGCTCCTGACACATTTTGTATTTTTGGTATAATATGGCTCTTTCAACAGTTTGGGTTGCCGACCCCTGCCGTAGTCTATCATAATGTACGTATGAGCTGGATTAAACATGGCCACGTTTGCTGGGCTGATGTTGTGTGGCCACCAGGTGCAGAGGTGGCAGTAGGACATGCATGTCTGTGCACACCTGCACACCTGCACACCTGCACGTGACCTGGGCAGGGACATGCCACAACCCGTGGCTGTGGGAAGTGTCATGTGACCGAGGGGGTGTGACGGTGCATCGGTGCTCCTGGAATGTTTCTCCTCACTTGCTGCATGGGGTTTCATGTTCAAAGAAAATTCCCCTAAAACTCTGAAACCAGCATAAAGTGTGTGTGGAAGTCTGTCAATGCTTGGAGCTTCTCCATTAAAAAGAGGCCCATTCAATATTTTACAGTCACTGTACAAACATACATATACACATACATGTACATATACATTCACTGTACATTCATACATATACACATACATGTACATAGACATTCACTGTACAAACATACATATACACATACATGTACATATACATTCACTGTACAAACATACATATACACATACATATACATTCACTGTACAAACATACATATACACATACATGTACATATACATTCACTGTACAAACATACATATACACATACATGTACATTCACTGTACAAACACATATACACATACATGTACATTCACTGTACAAACATACATATACACATACATGTACATATACATTCACTGTACAGACATACATATACACATACATGTACATTCACTGTACAAACATACATATACACATACATATACATTCACTGTACAAACATACATATACACATACATATACATTCAATGTACAAACATACATATACACATACATGTACATAGACATTCAATGTACAAACATACATATAAACATACATGTACATATACATTCACTGTACAAACATACATATACACATACATGTACATAGACAAGTACTGTACATATGCACCTAATCAGGTTTCATCAAACATATATTAACATTGTTGCCCTAGGGTAAACTGGGTAACACATGGCCCACTGACAAAGCTTAATCTAGTGTTACTATAACAATCTACAAGGTTAATACATTTTGTTTTTGTTTTTTTATTCCCCCTCCATTTACTTTTGTAATTGAAGCTGTAATTTGACCCCCATTTGAACAACTGTTTTGTAAATAATAGAGGTCATTATTTGTGTTATTCATGATCAATAGAGATAGTTCTATTGGTATTTGTATTGATCCATTTGTAGAGTCATAATGCTCATTGTCAATTCTGGGTAATGTACATCAACAATATGTTTTGTCTGAGTGGCTGGACAGGACCAAAAATAGTGATAATAATTAAAGCTGCAAGAAGCGATGGACGGGACCAACTTCTGCTGTAGTTTCCTGCTTTTACCCTTTCAATATATCTTTACCTGCACATTACCTACCTTCCCTGCATCCTGGGGTCACACTGGTGCTTCTTTCTTTCACCCATACATGTTGGTGCTTCCTGCCATCACCTAGACAATATATCTTTACCTCCACATTACCTACCTTCTCTGTATCCTGGAGTCAAACTGGTGCCTCCTTCTTTCACCCTGTCAGCATATCTTTACCCGCACAGTACCTACCTTCTCTGCATTGTGTGGTCACGCTGGTGCTTCCTGCTTTTAAGGGGCCATCTGGAGACGGAAGCAGCGCAGAAGTTCTTTGAAGGCTCGTACAATCAAAACCGGAGTAGTTAGAAAAACTCTTTGCGCAACTTTTAATCAAAAGGGTTCAATCTCTTTCCTGTAGGAGTTTGAAGCCGACACAACAAACGCGCTCAGAGGAGATAATTTTTGTAGAAAGGTGACGGGCTTTTACAAAACTTTTGTTTTGAAGGGGTAGTTACCAACTTTTTGTTGATTTTTCTTACAGGATGTCAATTAATGAAATGTAGGACTAAGTGAGACCTACATAGAAGTTTTTGTTTCATGTCTCTACGACATTCATACCGGAAGTTACAAGCAGTTTTGTCTGTTTTCTTCCTAGGAGCAGTTTTGTCCGTGTTTAATTCCTAATTTTAAGTTTGATTTGATTTTTTATTACATCGCAATTTTTGCCAGTCCTGATGTGTGTGTTGAAATTTGGTGAGTTTTGAAGCATTTTAAAGGGGTCAAATTACAGCTCAAAGAGGCAAAAATGACTTTTTTTTTTAGGAAACTTTTGTTTTGAAGGGGTGTTTGCCAACTTCCTGTTGATTTTTGCTGAAGGATGTTAATTAATGAAATGTAGTTCTAAGTCAGACCTACATAGAGGTTTTTGTTTCATGTCTCAACAACATTCTTAACAGAAATTACAAGCAGTTTTGTCTGTGTTTTTTTTCCCTAGGGGGCGCTAGTCGCAGTTTTGGGTTTTGGTTTTTCGATTAGATGGCACATATCGCCAGTCCTGATGTGTGTGTTGAAATTTGGTGAGTTTCAAAGCATTTTAAGGGGGTCAAATTACAGCTCAAAGAGGCAAAAATGACATTTTTTTTAGGAAACTTTTGTTTTGAAGGGGTGTTTGCCAACTTCCTGTTGATTTTTGCTGAAGGATGTTATTTTATGAAATGTAGTTCTACGTCAGACCTACATGGATGTTTTTGTTTCATGTCTCAACAACATTCTTAACGGAAGTTACAAGTAGTTTTGTCTGTGTTTTTTCCCTTGGGGGCGCTAGAGCGCAGTTTTGGGCTTTGGTTTTTTGATTAGATTGCACATATCGCCAGTCCTGATGTGTGTGTTGAAATTTGGTGAGTTTCAAAGCATTTTAAAGGTGGTCAAATTATAGCTCAGAGAGTCGGCGGTATAATAATAATAAAAACCTTAGAAATACAACAGGGTCCTCTATCCCAAAGGGACACTCGGTCCCTAATAATTGGAGATCTGAAAGTGTACCCATCCTTCCTGTTGTCCCCCCCCCCCCCCCCCCCCCCCCCCCGCTGGGTTCTGTCGGGCCAGTACCAGTCCACTCATCCCAGGGCAGCGTTCTCCCACAGTCGGCCTGTTTACACTGGAGCCTGGACTTCCTAGTGGCAGCCTGCACCTATCTAAACATCCCCCCCGGCCGCTGCTTTATGTTCCCGGCCTCACAGACACCCACCCCCGCCTGGACCCTCCCTCTCATACGCTCTTTCTTCATCATCGCTCCTCCTCCTCGCTGTCTTTTTTTCCCCCCCTCCTGGTGTTTGCTTGTCTGCAATCTTGTCCTGACTCCTCTCATCTGTTGCCACCGTCGCTGCGTCTTGTACGCCACTCGCTCTCTCGGGAGTCAAACAAAGAAAAGACACACATATTAAATTTCACATTTGTATTAATTGATTGCTTTTTTTTTCCCCCTTTTTCGCCATTCCGTTTGTACTTTTGAGTTACGGCCGCGCGGTTTATTTGACGCAGACGCCGCAAAATTGGCACACTGGAGATGTGTCAGTAGATCTGGAATTGATGGATTTGCCTGTGAATGTCACACTGAACCTTGTTAAGCGGAAAATTGGCGTAGTATTTTGTACTCTGTGTGGCCAGCCATCCAAATAATGAGAATCAAGTGTTTTAATCACTTGGCCCGGTGTATCAAATCAAGCACTTAGGCACGGAGACTGTTTCTACCAACATTTGTGAAAGAACGGGCCGCTTTCAGTGATTTCCAGCGTGGAACTGTCACAGGATGCCTAACTGTGCGACAAATCCAAAGTCAACTTTATTATAAGAGAAATTAAGATTTTTGGGAACAACAGCAACCAAGTGAACTAATAGAGAGGGGTCGGCGGATGCTGAGCCGCATAGTGCCAAGACTTTCTGCACAGTCAGTCCAAACTTCAAAAGACCTTACAATTAGCCCACGTACAATACGCAGGGAGCTTCTTGGAATGGGTTTCCATGGCCGGGCAGCTGTATCTAAGGTATAAATCATCAAGTCCAATGCAGTGGTGTAAAGCACATTGCCACTGGACTCTAGAGCAGTGGAGACACCTTTTCTGGACTGATTGATGAGTCACGCTTTTCCATCTGGAAATCTACTGGACCAGTCTGGGTTTGGAGGTTGCCTGGAGAACGCGACAATCGGACTGCATTATGCCGAGTGTGAAATTTGGTGGAGGAGGATTTATGGTGTGGTGTTGGTTTTTCGGGAGTTGGGCTTGGCCTCTTAGTGCACCAGTGCACACAGCAAGGTCCATAAAGACATGGATGACAGAGTCTGGTGTGGATGAACTTGACTGGCCTGCACAGAGTCCTGACATGAACTCGATAGAACACCTTTGGGATTAATTAGAATGGAGCCTGAGAGCGAGGCCTTCTCTAACAATATCAGTGTGTAGGGTTGGTTTTCAGGATTTGGGCTTGGCCCCTTTAGTTCCAAGTGAAATACATTTTTAATGCTACAGGATACAAAACCATTTTGGACAATTCCATCGGAACAGTTTGGAGTGGGCCCCTTCCTCTTCCAACATGACTCTGCACCAGTGCACACAGCAAGGTCCATAAAGACATGGATGACAGAGTCTGGTGTGGATGAACTTGACTGGCCTGCACAGAGTCCTGACCTGAACTCGATAGAACACCTTTCGGATTAATTAGAATGGAGCCTGAGAGCGAGGCCTTCTCCAACAATATCAGTGTGTAGGGTCGGTTTTCAGGATTTGGGCTTGGCCCCTTTAGTTCCAAGTGAAAGAAACTTTGAATGCTTCAGGATACCGACACATTTTGGACACTTCCTTGCTCCCAACTTTCTGGGAACTGTTTGGAGCAGGCCCCTTCTTCTTCCAAGATGACTGTGCACTAGTGCCCACAGCAAGGTCCATAAAGACATGGATGACAGAGTCTGGTGTGGATGAACTTGACTGGCCTGCACAGAGTCCTGACCTGAACCCAATAAAACATATATATATATATATTATTAAGGCGCACTGCTGATGTCTTATAGTCAGAAAAAGATGGTACGACGCATACTAGCGAGCAAGCTAAAATATTTTTGGGTTTAACAGTCTATAATGAGTCTCGAAAGTTTTTGCTGCTCCCCCATGAAGATAAGGTGTGTGACAAGTGGATGAATGGAACCGCTGCTCCGATTGAATGTTGGGCAACTATCGTTCATAACGGCTTTTCCCTCTCCCGTGGTGTTGACTGCTCTGCATTCTTCGCTAAGCCATAAAGTCGACTGTGTTGTCGGTTCCTGCCAGATGAAAGTTCTGCGAGGACATGCAAGCTGGCACTGCGGCGCTGGAATTCATGTCCACCACAACTTATTGATTCCAGAGTTGTTGCGTAACCACCCGCTGATACCATCCACCACTCCGCATTTCACAGATGGCGGAAAGTCATACTAAAACATTTTGACAGATTTCTGAGCGCCATATGTATTGTTCTAATTTCTCAATGAAACATCAAAGTTTTGGGCTTGCTTGCTAGCATCGTTTATTGAACAGGCCTCAACTTGCAGTCCACACGTATCTCTCAAGTGTGACTACCTCTACTGGCCACACATATTACTACACCATGTACCACAACCGGAATAAGCACAACCAGAGTTAATTTAGGCGCACCGTGTTAGACTTAGACTTAGACTTAGACGAACTTTATTGATCCACAAGGGAAGTTGTTCCATAGATCCCAAATACAAAACAGCAGGTACCAATAAGTGAAAAAAAGTTGCCTTTGCATATTAGGTTGGAACAAAACACCAGATAATGTCTACTGATAGGTGCCATTAAACACACACCATAATAATACCCGGATGTTGAAGCACAGTACGTCTGACTATGGAAGTCGTAACGCTCCAACAATTCATCCGGCGGTACCAAAGTCATACTAAAACATTTTGACGGATTTCTGAGCGCCATGTGTATTGTTCTAATTTCTCAATGAAACAAAGTTTTGGGCTTGCTTGCTTGCCGGTACTTGCTAGCATCGTTTATTGAACAGGCATCAACTTGCAGTCCACACGTATCTCTTGTGGAAGTCGTAACGCTCCAACAAAAATATTTGGTGGAGATTAGGGTCGCAAAGAAGGGAAATTTTCCGGTAAATTTCCGGAAAAACCTTCCGGAAATTACATGTTGTTGAGGTTGCCCTCCAAACAAAGCCTGGGATCCAGGGTATAACACTGTGTTTATTTGCATATAATAGTGCCAGTCTTTATGCTATCCGGCAAAATGTCTGTCTGTGTCGTGTGTCTCTCTCGCTCTCTCTGTCTCCAGCTCCAACAACGTGTCTCCACCCCGGCTGCTGCTAATAAACGCGACAGGTGATAAGATAACAAGGCCCACCTGGGCCTTCTACGCACCTGTCGCTGTCTTTGAGGCCGGTTCTGGCACAACCCGGTCCGCGGCTAGCCCGCAGGCCACGCCCCCCTCCGCACACGTTTTATAAACTACATATTTTGATTCAGTATTTGCTAGTTGAACTTTACAGATCCCCGAAAAAGGTAAATTCAGATCGCTAACATTGTTAGCATAAATGAATGGGATTTAACATAGAGAAAATTAGCATCACAGCTAACGGAGAGATATTTCCGGTTCATTGTGAGTCAGTGGTGGTAACTTAACCTAGCTAGCTAAAATTGCCATTAAATCAGGTTGTTTTAGCGGATAATCACACTGCAAGATCTAGCATATTGCATTCAATGTTTATTCCCATTAGTTTGCCATTTATTCCTGTTAATTCCCATGGAGAAGTTCAAGTACCTGGGAGTCCTGTTCAAGAGTGAGGGAAGAGTGAATGGTGAGATCGACAGTGCAGGCGTCTTCAGTAATGCGGACGCTGTATCGATCCGTTGTGGTGAAGAAGGAGTTGAGCCGGAAGGCAAAGCTCTCAATTTACCGGTCGAGCTACGTTCCCATCCTCACCTATGGTCATGAACTTTGGGTTATAACCGAAAGGACAAGGTTATGGGTAAATGAGTTTCCTCCGCCGGGTGGTAGGTCTCGCCCTTAGAGATAGGTTGAAAAGCTCCGTCATCCGGAAGGAACTTAAAGTAAAGCCGCTGCTCCTCCACATGGAGAGGAGTCAGATGAGGTGCTTCGGGCATCTGGTCAGGATGCCACCCGAACGCCTCCCTAGGGAGGTGTGGCGTCTTTAGTAATGCGTACGCTGTATCGATCCGTTGTGGTGAAGAAGGAGCTGAGCCGGAAGGCAAAGCTCTCAATTTACCGGTCGATCTACGTTCCCATCCTCACCTATGGTCATGAGCTTTGGGTTATGACTGAAAGGACAAGATCACGGGTACAAGCGGCCCAAATGAGTTCCCTCCGTCGGGTGGAGGGTCTCTCCCTTAGAGGTAGGCTGAAAAGCTCTGTCATCCGGGGTGAACTCAAAGTAAAGCCGCTGTTCTTCCACAATGCCAGTTGAGGTAGTTCGGGCATCAGGTCAGGATGCCACCCGAACGCCTCCCTCAGGGCACGTCCTACCGGTAGGAGGCCACGGGGAAGACCCAGGACACGTTGGGAAGACTATGTCTCCCGGCTGGCCTGGGAAAGCCTCAAGATCTCCCGGGAGGAGCTGGACCAAGCGGCTGGGGAGAAGGAAGTCTGGGCTTCTCTGCTTAGGCTGCTGCCCCCGTGACCCGACCTCGGATAAGCGTAAGAAGATAAATGAATGCATGGATAAGTTTCCAACTTTGAATATTTCCGGAATTTTGCAACCCTAGTGGAGAGTTATTCGCTGCATTGCAAATCCTGACTGCTTGCAAATTCTGATTAATTCTCCTCCAAGTCACAAGTGAGCACCTAAAAAAAAAAAAAAAAAAAAAAAAAAATGTTTTCAGCACACATGCTGACGTCAACCTCAGGGGACAGTGAATAAGAGTGTGAGGTATGATGGCAATCAGTCAAGTGGTTTATAGAGAACTGTACTCCTTATTTCTTACTCAGGTCATATCTTAGTCAAAGTGGAGGCGAGGCTGACCTCAGTCATCCCTGCGGCCGCACCCTATGAGCGATGAGGAGACGACTCCTGAGAAGACTCAGGTCTTGACTTCATGGTGAGGGACCGAGGAGACCACGTGTCCACATGTCAGACTCCACACCTACTATTTGTTTGTTTCTCTGCATTATTATCAGAGGCTCTCTAAAATAGCAGCAGCAGGATGTCTGGTGAAACACAATAGCGGGGCCTCTTGCTACTTTGTGCGAGCCTCCACTTTGCTGCAGATTGTCTGCGTGGACATCATATTGCCAAAAGTATTTGGCCACCTGCCTTGACTCACATATGAACTTCCCAAACCCATAGGCTTCAATATGACCTTTTGCAGCTATTACAGCTTAAACTCTTCTGGGAAGGCTGTCCACAAGGTGGCGGAGTGTGTTTTATAGGAATGTTCCACCATTCATCGGTGAGGTCACACACTGATGTTGGCCGAGAAGGTCTGGCTCTGTTTCTGTTCTAATTCATCCCAAATATGTTTGATCAGGTTCAGGTCAGGACTCTGTGCAAGCCAGTCAAGTTCATCCACACCATGCATGTGTGATGTATCATGTTGTATGCGTGCATGTGTGATGTATCATGTTGTATGCATGCATGTGTGATGTATCATGTTGCATGCATTCATGTGTGATGCATCATGTTGTATGCACACATGTCTGATGCATCATGTTGTATGCATGCATGTGTGACGTATCATATTGTATGCATGCATGTGTGATGTATCATGTTGTATGCATGCATGTGTGATGTATCATGTTGTATGCATGCATGTGTGATCCATCATGTTGTATGCACGCATGTCTGATGCATCATGTTGTATGCATGCATGTGTGGTGCATCATGTTGTGTGCATGCATGTGTGACGTATCATGTTGTATGCACGCATGTGTGATTATCATGTTGTATGCATGCATGTGTGATGCATCATGTTGTATGCACGCATGTCTGATGCATCATGTTGTATGCATGCATGTGTGGTGCATCATGTTGTATGCATGCTTGTGTGATGCATCATGTTGTATGCATGCATGTGTTATGTATCATGTTGTATGCATGCATGTGTGATGCATCATGTTGTATGCATGCATGTGTGATGCATCATGTTGTATGCATGCATGTGTGATGTATCATGTTGTATGCATGTATGTGGGATGTATCATGTTGTATGCATGCATGTGTGATGTATCATGTTGTATGCATGCGTGTGTGCTGTATCATGTTGTATGCATGCATGTGTGATGTATCATGTTGTATGCATGCATGTGTGATGTATCATGTTGTATGCATGCATGTGTGATGTATCATGTTGTATGCATGCATGTGTGATGCATCATGTTGTATGCATGCATGTGTGATGCATCATGTTGCATGCATGCATGTGTGATGCATCATGTTGCATGCATGCATGTGTGATGCATCATGTTGTATGCATGCATGTGTGATGCATCATGTTTATGCATGCATGTGTGATGTATCATGTTGTATGTATGCATATGTGATGCATCATGTTGTATGCATGCATGTGTGATGCATCATGTTGTATGCATGCATGTCTGATGCATCATGTTGTATGCACGCATGTGTGATGCATCATGTTGTATGCACGCATATGTGATGTATTATGTTGTATGCATGCATGTGTGATGTATCATATTGTATGCATGCAGGTGTGATGTATCATGTTGTCTGCATGCATGTGTGATGTATCATGTTGTATGCATGCACGTGTGATGCATCATGTTTTATGCATGCATGTGTGATGCATCATTTTGTATGCAAGCATGTGTGATGTGTTATGTTGTATGCATGCATGTGTGATGCATCATGTTGTATGCATACATTTATAATGTATCATGTTGTATGCATGCATGTGTGATGCATCATGCTGTATGCATGCATGTGTGATGTATCATGTTGTATGCATGCATGTGTGATGCATCATGTTGTGTGCATGCATGTGTGATGCATCATGGTGTATGCATGCATGTGTGATGCATCATGTTGTATGCATGCATGTGTGATGCATCATGTTGTATGCATGCATGTGTGACGTATCATGTCGTATCCATGCATGTGTGATGTATCATGTTGTATGCATGCATGTGTGATGTATCATGTTGTATGCATGCATGTGTGATGTATCATGTTGTATGCATGCATGTGTGATGTATCATGTTGTATGCATGCATGTGATGTATCATGTTGTATGCATGCATGTGTGATGTATCATGTTGTATGCATGCATGTGTGATGTATCATGTTGTATGCATGCATGTGTGATGCATCATGTTGTATGCATGCATGTGTGATGCATCATGTTGTGTGCATGCATGTGTGATGTATCATGTTGTATGCATGCATGTGTGATGTATCATGTTGTATGCATGCATGTGTGATGTATCATGTTGTATGCATGCATGTGTGATGTATCATGTTGTATGCAAGCATGTGTGATGTTTTATGTTGTATGCATGTGTGTGTGATGCATCATGTTGTATGCATGCATGTGTGATGTATCATGTTGTATGCATGCATGTGTGATGTATCATGTTGCATGCATGCATGTGTGATGCATCATGTTGTATGCATGCATGTGTGATGTATCATGTTGTATGCATGCATGTGTGATGTATTATGTTGCATGCATGCGTGATGTATCATGTGGTATGCATGCATGTGTGATGTATCATGTTGCATGCATGCATGTGTGATGCATCATGTTGTATGCATGCATGTGTGATGTATCATGTCGTATCCATGCATGTGTGATGTATCATGTTGTATGCATGCATGTGCGCTGTATCATGTTGTATGCATGCATGTGTGATGTATCATGTTGTATGCATGCATGTGTGATGTATCATGTTGTATGCATGCATGTGTGATGCATCATGTTGTATGCGTGCATGTGTTATGTATCATGTTGTATGCATGCATGTGTGATGCATCATGTTGTATGCATGCATGTGTGATGTATCATGTTGTATGCATGCATGTGTGATGTATCATGTTGTATGCATGCATGTGTGATGCATCATGTTGTATGCATGCATGTGTGATGCATCATGTTGTATGCATGCATGTGTGATGTATTATGTTGTATGCATGCATGTGTGATGTATCATGTTGTATGCAAGCATGTGTGATGTTTTATGTTGTATGCATGCATGTGTGATGTATCATGTTGTATGCATGCATGTGTGATGTATCATGTGGTATGCATGCATGTGTGATGTATCATGTTGCATGCATGCATGTGTGATGCATCATGTTGTATGCATGCATGTGTGATGTATCATGTTGTATGCATGCATGTTTGATGTATTATGTTGCATGCATGCGTGATGTATCATGTGGTATGCATGCATGTGTGATGTATCATGTTGCATGCATGCATGTGTGATGCATCATGTTGTATGCATGCATGTGTGATGTATCATGTCGTATCCATGCATGTGTGATGTATCATGTTGTATGCATGCATGTGTGATGTATCATGTTGTATGCATGCATGTGTGATGTATCATGTTGTATGCATGCATGTGTGATGTATCATGTTGTATGCATGCATGTGTGATGCATCATGTTGTATGCGTGCATGTGTTATGTATCATGTTGTATGCATGCATGTGTGATGCATCATGTTGTATGCATGCATGTGTGATGTATCATGTTGTATGCATGCATGTGTGATGCATCATGTTGTATGCATGCATGTGTGATGCATCATGTTGTATGCATGCATGTGTGATGTATCATGTCGTATGCATGCATGTGTGATGTATCATGTTGTATGCATGCATGTGTGATGTATCATGTTGTATGCAAGCATGTGTGATGTTTTATGTTGTGTGATGCATCATGTTGTATGCATGCATGTATGATGCATCATGTTGTATGCATGCATGTGTGATGTATTATGTTGCATGCATGCGTGATGTATCATGTGGTATGCATGCATGTGTGATGTATCATGTTGCATGCATGCATGTGTGATGCATCATGTTGTATGCATGCATGTGTGATGTATCATGTTGTATGCATGCATGTGTGATGTATCATGTTGTATGCATGCATGTGTGATGCATCATGTTGTATGCATGCATGTGTGATGCATCATGTTGTATGCATGCATGTGTGATGTATCATGTCGTATGCATGCATGTGTGATGTATCATGTCGTATGCATGCATGTGTGATGTATCATGTTGTATGCATGCATGTGTGATGTATCATGTTGTATGCAAGCATGTGTGATGTTTTATGTTGTGTGATGCATCATGTTGTATGCATGCATGTATGATGCATCATGTTGTATGCATGCATGTGTGATGTATCATGTGGTATGCATGCATGTGTGATGTATCATGTTGCATGCATGCATGTGTGATGCATCATGTTGTATGCATGCATGTGTGATGTATCATGTTGTATGTGTGCATGTGTGATGCATCATGTTTAATGCACGCATGTGTGATGCACCATGTTGAATGCATGCATGTGTGATGTATCATGTTGTATGCATGCATGTGTGATGCATCATGTTGTATGCATGCATGTGTGATGTATCATGTCGTATGCATGCATGTGTGATGTATCATGTTGTATGCATGCATGTGTGATGTATCATGTTGTATGCAAGCATGTGTGATGTTTTATGTTGTGTGATGCATCATGTTGTATGCATGCATGTATGATGCATCATGTTGTATGCATGCATGTGTGATGTATTATGTTGCATGCATGCGTGATGTATCATGTGGTATGCATGCATGTGTGATGTATCATGTTGCATGCATGCATGTGTGATGCATCATGTTGTATGCATGCATGTGTGATGTATCATGTTGTATGCATGCATGTGTGATGTATCATGTTGTATGCATGCATGTGTGATGCATCATGTTGTATGCATGCATGTGTGATGCATCATGTTGTATGCATGCATGTGTGATGTATCATGTCGTATGCATGCATGTGTGATGTATCATGTCGTATGCATGCATGTGTGATGTATCATGTTGTATGCATGCATGTGTGATGTATCATGTTGTATGCAAGCATGTGTGAGGTTTTATGTTGTGTGATGCATCATGTTGTATGCATGCATGTATGATGCATCATGTTGTATGCATGCATGTGTGATGTATCATGTGGTATGCATGCATGTGTGATGTATCATGTTGCATGCATGCATGTGTGATGCATCATGTTGTATGCATGCATGTGTGATGTATCATGTTGTATGTGTGCATGTGTGATGCATCATGTTGTATGCATGCATGTGTGATGCACCATGTTGAATGCATGCATGTGTGATGTATCATGTTGCATGCATGCATGTGTGATGCATCATGTTGTATGCATGCATGTGTGATGTATCATGTTGTATGTGTGCATGTGTGATGCATCATGTTTAATGCACGCATGTGTGATGCACCATGTTGAATGCATGCATGTGTGATGTATCATGTTGTATGCATGCATGTGTGATGCATCATGTTGTATGCATGCATGTGTGATGTATCATGTCGTATGCATGCATGTGTGATGTATCATGTTGTATGCATGCATGTGTGATGTATCATGTTGTATGCAAGCATGTGTGATGTTTTATGTTGTGTGATGCATCATGTTGTATGCATGCATGTATGATGCATCATGTTGTATGCATGCATGTGTGATGTATTATGTTGCATGCATGCGTGATGTATCATGTGGTATGCATGCATGTGTGATGTATCATGTTGCATGCATGCATGTGTGATGCATCATGTTGTATGCATGCATGTGTGATGTATCATGTTGTATGCATGCATGTGTGATGTATCATGTTGTATGCATGCATGTGTGATGCATCATGTTGTATGCATGCATGTGTGATGCATCATGTTGTATGCATGCATGTGTGATGTATCATGTCGTATGCATGCATGTGTGATGTATCATGTCGTATGCATGCATGTGTGATGTATCATGTTGTATGCATGCATGTGTGATGTATCATGTTGTATGCAAGCATGTGTGAGGTTTTATGTTGTGTGATGCATCATGTTGTATGCATGCATGTATGATGCATCATGTTGTATGCATGCATGTGTGATGTATCATGTGGTATGCATGCATGTGTGATGTATCATGTTGCATGCATGCATGTGTGATGCATCATGTTGTATGCATGCATGTGTGATGTATCATGTTGTATGTGTGCATGTGTGATGCATCATGTTGTATGCATGCATGTGTGATGCACCATGTTGAATGCATGCATGTGTGATGTATCATGTTGCATGCATGCATGTGTGATGCACCATGTTGAATGCATGCATGTGTGATGTATCATGTTGTATGCATGCATGTGTGATGCATCATGTTGTATGCATGCATGTTCCAACTAAACAAAAACTCAACTGTGTCCTTGGTGACCAGTCTTTTCCTTGTCCAGCCTCTAAGAACCAAGTCCTTAGGGAGCAGTTTAGTCCACTAAGGACACGCGTGTTCAAGCTGGCCGAGGGACGTGTGAAGACCTCCGTGGTCGGAGCGTGAAGTCCGTCGAGATGCCGGAGTGAAAGCGCGCTCCTGCTGACGGATGGATTACTCTAATTAGAAATCCATAACATCCTGCCACATGGCCGCCTTATCCCCCGCACGCTTCCTGCTCTGGGCCAGCCTGACGACAGCCAGTCCTGCTCCTTCCGTCACTCAAAAGCCAGGGAACACATGGCGTGGGTGTCCCCCCGGGTCGCTTGTCCAAGTCTTATCTCCAAGATTCCCCCCCCCCCGCTTTTGTAACCATACTTCTGTCTCCTCCTCCCCCCAGGTGTCTGAACCAGGGCACGGGTTGAGCGATTCCAGAGAGCGGCGCTGGGAATCCAGATGATAACAGAAGTAACAGGCCCGCTCGGTCTTCCAGAAGGATTGTCGGTGCCAACTCGCAGGACACGCGGCAGTTGGCCCGGAGAGGATCTGCTCCTCACATTAAACAGGAGATAATAACGGACGTATACAAACCCTGATGGCCCTGCTGGAGGATGATGGTGCAAGAATCAAGGTAGATGTTTAATTCCGACAGCTCGTGTGGGACTAAACTGCACAATCTGTGACACCTTCAACGCAAAAATTTAGGTTCTTTTTTTGGGGGGGACACCTGAAATACATAAATTCCGGTTTTAAAATATTAACTACGAACAATAAAACACTGAATATTAACAACATATGAACGTCACTCCTCTGTTACGTGGGATTTACAATATTAGCTACGAGCAATAAAACACTGAATATTAACAACATATCTTACTTCTCAGGCCTGCTCCTCCGTAGACGTCTTTTACTATCAATTAAAACACATCCAAAATATTTGAAATACAGCAAAATATGAAGGACAAGTGTGTGTTAATGAGCAAATGTGGAAATACTGTCAAAGCGCTTTGGGCTCCTTTAAAGGGGGTAGAAAAGGGCTATACAAGTACAACCCATTTAACATTTGATAAACACCCACAATATTATATATTATCAGGTAAAAATCTGCTGTACAGTCACAAAAAGTCTGATAAAATTCCAAAAAGTTATGACAGACAACATTTTTTACTGAATGGGACACCTAAAATAAAGAAAGAGTGATTTACTATATTAACTCTGAACCATAAAACATTGATTATTAACAACATATTTTACAAACCCCGTTTCCATATGAGTTGGGAAATTGTGTTAGATGTAAATATAAACGGAATACAATGATTTGCAAATCATTTTCAACACTTGTATTTTTTTTCAAATAATAATTACCTTAGAATTTCATGGCTGCAACACGTGCCAAAGTAGTTGGGAAAGGGCATGTTCACCACTGTGTTACATCACCTTCTCTTTTAAAAACACTCAATAACTTGTAACGTGTAACTTCTTTGTAACGTGTTGCTGGCATCAAATAAAGTTAACGATTATTATGATTATTTGCAACAAAAAAAAATGTTTGTGAGTTTGAACATCGAGTATGTTGTCTTTGTAGCATATTCAACTGAATATGGCTTGAAAAAGATTTTCAAATCATTGTATTCCGTTTATATTTACATCTAACACAATTTCCCAACTTATATGGAAACGGGGTTTGTACAACCCATTTACCATTTAATAAACACCTACAATATGATATATTATCAGTTAAAAATCTGCTGTACAGTCACGATGTCTGATAAAATTCCCAAAAAGTTATGACAGACAACATTTTTTTACTGAATGGGACACCTAAAATAAAGAAAGAGTGATTTACTATATTAACTATCAATCAATCAATCAATGTTTATTTATATAGCCCCAAATCACAAATGTCTCAAAGGACTGCACAAATCATTACGACTACAACATCCTCGGAAGAACCCACAAAAGGGCAAGGAAAACTCACACCCAGTGGGCAGGGAGAATTCACATCCAGTGGGACGCCAGTGACAATGCTGACTATGAGAAACCTTGGAGAGGACCTCAGATGTGGGCAACCCCCCCCCCCCTCTAGGGGACCGAAAGCAATGGATGTCGAGCGGGTCTAACATGATACTGTGAAAGTTCAATCCATAGTGGATCCAACACAGCCGCGAGAGTTCAGCTCAAGCGGATCCAAGACAGAAGCGAGAGTCCCGTCCACAGGAAACCATCTCAAGCGGAGGCGGATCAGCAGCGTAGAGATGTCCCCGACCGATACACAGGCGAGCGGTCCATCCTGGGTCCCGACTCTGGACAGCCAGTACTATGAACCACAAAACATTGAATATTAACAACATATTTTACAAACCCCGTTTCCATATGAGTTGGGAAATTGTGTTGGATGTAAATATAAACGGAATACAATGATTTGCAAATCCTTTTCAACCCTTGTATATATTTTTTAATAATAATTACCTTAGAATTTCATGGCTGCAACACGTGCCAAAGTAGTTGGGAAAGGGCATGTTCACCACTGTGTTACATCACCTTTTCTTTTACAACACTCAATAAACGTTTGGGAACTGAGGAAACTAATTGTTGAAGCTTTGAAAGTGGAATTCTTTCCCATTCTTGTTTTATGTAGAGCTTCAGTCGTTCAACAGTCCGGGGTCTCCGTTGTCATATTTTACGCTTCACAATGCGCCACACATTTTTCATGGCAGACAGGTCTGGACTGCAGGCGGGCAAGGAAAGTACCAGCACTCTTTTTTTTACGAAGCCACGCTGCTGTAACACGTGGCTTGGCATTGTTTTGCTGAAATAAGCAGGGGCGTCCATGATAACGTTGCTTGGATGACAACATATGTTGTTCCAAAACCTGTATGTACCTTTCAGCATTAATGGTGCCTTCACAGATGTGTAAGTTAGCCATGCCTTGGGCACTAATGCACCCCCATACCATCACACATGCTGGCTTTTCAACTTTGGGTCTATAACAATCCGGATGGTTATTTTCCTCTTTGTTCCGGAGGAAACCACGTCCACAGTTTCCAAATATAATTTGAAATGTGGACTCGTCAGACCTCAGATCACTTTTCCACTTTGCATCAGTCCATCTTAGTTGAGCTCGAGCCCAGCAAAGCCGGCGGTGTTCCTCCGTGTTGTTGATAAATGGCTTTCGCTTAGCATAGTAGAGTTTTAACTTGCACTTACAGATGTAGCGACCAACTACAGTTACTGACGGAGGTTTTATGAAGTGTTCCTGAGCCCATGTGGTGATATCCTTTACACGCTGATGTCGGTTTTTGATGCAGTACCGCCTGAGGGATCAAAGGTTTGTAATATCATCCCTTACTTGCAGTGATTTCTCCAGATTCTCTGAACCTTTTGATGATTTTTACAGACCGTAGATGGTAAAATCCCTAAATTCCTTGCAATAGCTCGTTGAAAGTCTTGTTCTAAAATTGTTCAACAATTTGCTTACAAATTGGTGACCTTCGCCCCATCCTTGTTTGTGAATTACTTAACATTTCATGGAAGCTGCTTTTATACCCAATCATGGCACCCACCTGTTCCCAATTAGCCTGCACACCTGTGGGATGTTCCAAATAAGTGTTTGATGAGCATTCCTCAACTTTACCAGTATTTCTTGCCACCTTTCCCAACTTCTTTGTCACGTGTTGCTGGCATCAAATAAAGATAATGATTATTATGATTATTTGCACACAAAAAAAAAAAGTTTATGAGTTTGAACATCAAATATGTTGTCTTTGTAGCATATTCAACTGAATATGGCTTGAAAAGGATTTTCAAATCATTGTATTCTGTTTATATTTACATCTAACACAATTTCCCAACTCATATGGAAACGGGGTTTGTGCAACCCATTTAACATTTAATAAACACCTACAATATGATGTATTATCAGGTAAAAATCTGCTGTACAGTCACAATGTTTGATAAAATTCCATACATTTTTTTTTTTTTTACTGATTGGGACACCTAAAATAAAGAGAGTGATTTACAATATTACCTATGAAACATAAAACACTGAATATTAACAACATATTTTACTTCTCAGACCAGTTCCTGCACAGACATGTTTTACAATCAATTAAAACACAACTAAAATTTAAAATACAGCAAAATATGAAGGCCAAGTGTAATAAACACCTACAATATGATGTATTATCAGGTAAAAATCTGCTGTACAGTATGTGTGTTTGGTCCCTTTTAATAGCAAAACTCACAATGTCTGATAGAATTCAAAAAAGTTAAGAAAAGGAATGGAATTTTACAGTTTTTACTCAATAGAACATCCAAAATGTACATGGGAAATAAAGAGTGTGTTTTAAAAATATTAACTTTCCAACAATAAAACACTGAATATTAACATATGCTCCTCTTTCATGTGGGATTTACAATATTAACTATGAACAATAAAACACTGAATATTAACAAAATTTGAACGTTGCTCCCCTTTTACGTGGGATTTATAATATTAACTATGAACAATAAAACACTGAATATTTAACCAAATATTTTACTTCTCAGACCTGCTCCTCCGTAGACATCTTTTACAATCAATTAAAACACAACTAAAATTGAAAATACAGCAAAATATGAAGACCAGGTGTAATAAACACCTACAAT
This sequence comes from Nerophis ophidion, assembly GCF_033978795.1. Taxonomy (NCBI): domain Eukaryota; kingdom Metazoa; phylum Chordata; class Actinopteri; order Syngnathiformes; family Syngnathidae; genus Nerophis; species Nerophis ophidion. Next base: position 40,258,380 of record NC_084628.1, on the reverse strand, counting down.
ATGATGTATTATCAGGTAAAAATCTGCTGTACAGTATGTGTGTTTGGTCCCTTTTAATACCAAAAGTCACAATGTCTGATAGAATTCAAAAAAAGTTAAAAAAAAAAAAAAAGGAATGGAATTTTACAGTTTTTACTCAATAGAACACCCAAAATGTACATGGGAAATAAAGAATGTGTTTTAAAAATATTAACTTTCCAACAATAAAACACTGAATATTAACATATGCTCCTCTTTTATGTGGAATTTACAATATTAACTCTTAACAATAAAACACTGAATATTAACAACATTTGAACGTTGCTCCCCTTTTACGTGGGATTTATGATATTAACTATGAACAATAAAACACTGAATATTTAACAAAATACTTTACTTCTCAGACCAGCTCCTCCGTAGACATCTTTTACAATCAATTAAAACACAACTAAAATTTAAAGTACAGCAAAATATGAAGGCCAAGTGTAATAAACACCTACAATATGATGTATTATCAGGTAAAAATCTGCTGTACAGTATGTGTGTTTGGTCCCTTTTAATACCAAAACTCACAATGTCTGATAGAATTCAAAAAAGTTTAAAAAAGGAATGGAATTTTACAGTTTTTACTCAATAGAACACCCAAAATGTACATGGGAAATAAAGAGTGTGTTTTAAAAATATCAACTTTCCAACAATAAAACACTGAATTTTAACATATGCTCCTCTTTCATGTGGGATTTACAATATTATCTATGAACAATAAAACACTGAATATTAAAAACATTTGAACGTTGCTCCCCTTTTACGTGGGATTTACAATATTATCTATGAACAATAAAACACTGAATATTTGACAAAATATTTTACTTCTCAGACCAGCTCCTCCGTAGACATCTTTTACAATCAAAACACAACTAAAATTTAAAATACAGCAAAATATGAAGGCCACGTGTAATAAACACCAATAATATGATGTATTATCAGGTAAAAATCTGCTGTACAGTATGTGTGTTTGGTCCCTTTTAATACCAAAACTCACAATGTCTGATAGAATTCAAAAAAGTTAAGAAAAGGAATGGAATTTTACAGTTTTTACTCAATGGAACACCCAAAATGTACATGAGAAATAAAGAGTGTGTTTTAAAAATATTAACTTTCCAAAAATAAAACACTGAATATTAACATATGCTCCTCTTTTATGTGGAATTTACAATATTGACTACGAACAATAAAACACTGAATATTAACAACATTTGAACGTTGCTCGTCTTTTACGTGGGATTTACAATATTAACTATGAACAATAAAACACTGAATATTTAACAAAATATTTTACTTCTCAGACCCGCTCCTCCACAGACATATTTTACAATCAATTAAAACACAACTAAAATTTAAAATACAGCAAAATATGAAGGCCAAGTGTAATAAACACCTACAATATGATGTATTATCAGGTAAAAACCTGCTATACAGTATGTGTGTTTGGTCCCTTTTAATACCAAAACTCACAATGTCTGATAGAATTCAAAAAAGTTAAAAAATGAATGGAATTTTACAGTTTTTACTCAATAGAACACCCAAAATGTACATGGGAAATAAAGAGTGTGTTTTAAAAATATTAACTTTCCGACAATAAAACACTGAATATTAACATATGCTCCTCTTTTATGTGGAATTTACAATATTAACTATGAACAATAAAACACTGAATATTAACATTTGAACGTTGCTCCCCTTTTACGTTGGATTTACAATATTAACTATGAACAATAAAACACTTAATATGTAACAAAATATTTTACTTATCAGACCAGCTCCTCCATAGACATCTTTTACAATCAATTAAAACACAACTAAAATTTAAAATACAGCAAAATATGAAGGCCAGGTGTAATAAACACCTACAATATGATGTATTATCAGGTAAAAATCTGCTGTACAGTATGTGTGTTTGGTCCCTTTTAATAGCAAAACTCACAATGTCTGATGGAATTCAAAAAAGTTAAAAAAAGGAATGGAATTTTACAGTTTTTACTCAATAGAACACCCAAAATGTACATGGGAAATAAAGAGTGTGTTTTAAAAATATTAACTTTCCAACAATAAAACACTGGATATTAACATGTGCTCCTCTTTTATGTGGGATTTACAATATTAACTATGAACATTAAAATACTGAATATTAACAACATTTGGAAGTTGCTCCCCTTTTACGTGGGATTTATAATATTAACTATGAACAATAAAACACTGAATATTTAACTAAATATTATACTTCTCAGACCTGCTCCTCCGTAGACATCTTTTACAATCAATTAAAACACAACTAACATTTAAAATACAGTAAAATATGAAGGCCAAGTGTAATAAACACCTACAATACGATGTATTATCAGGTAAAAATCTGCTGTACAGTATGTGTGTTTGGTCCCTTTTAATACCAAAACTCACAATGTCTGATAGAATTCAAAAAAGTTGGAAAAAAAAAAGGAATGGAATTTTAGAGTTTTTACTCAATAGAACACCCAAAATGTTCATGGGAAATAAAGAGTCTGTTGTAAAAATATTAACTTTCCAACAATGAAACACTGAATATTAACATATGCTTCTCTTTCACGTGGGATTTACAATATTATCTATTAACAATAAAACACTAAATATTAACAACATATGCTCCTATTTCACGTGGGATTTACAATATTTAGTGTGAACAATAAAACACTGAATTAACATATTTTACTTCCCAGACCAGCTCCTCTTTTATAATCAATTAAAACACAACTAAAACTTAAAATACAGCAAAATATGAAGGCCAGGTGTATTAAACACCTACAATATGATATATTTTCACGTAAAAATTTGCTTCCGTATCTGTTCCTGACACATTTTTGGGGCTGGCTGCTATGGAAACAAGCCCCGCCCACTCTGCTTTGTCCCTGGTCTGAGCTGCTGTGTCCTAGATTACTGCAATAACTCTTAAAACAATCAAAAGAGCATATTTATACCATTTGAAATACTTTCTATAATACGGCGACAGTTTTGACGTTAAAGTTCCAAAACTATGAACGTTTGAAAATCATTAACGGGCCGCACGTGGCCCGCGGGCCCCATCTTGCCCCGCTTCTTGCCTGGAGGGAGAAAACAAAGTCTGGCTAGCGAGGGAACTTTCCAAAAGGATGGAAGCAATCACAAAGAATGGTGTTGCATTTGTTGGCATTTATTGTGTCATCCGAGGGGAAGATTAGATCAAAACCAGAGCAGGAAAATGTTACAACACCTGCTTTTAATTGACCTTTTACCCCCTATTTGATCCTGGCAAGTGCTTTATTGCCTCGGTAGTGTAAGATGCTATTTCATGGCCGGCTTTAAAAAAATGAGGTGTCATGGCCTTTAAAAAAATTCATATATATATATATATATATATATATATATATATGCACCTGAGGGTTTTTTTTATTTTTCTCTGCGTTGGAATCTTTTGCTCGCTTGCATGTGGCGAGACACGCCCACAAAGCAGCGTCTCACTGAAGTCCAAGGCAGGCCCGGTCGGCCGCTTATTGTTTTCATGCTTTTTGTCCGTTGTTAGAACTTGCATTCACACGCTTCGCTCGCAAACACATTGCTCACGCACACACTGCACATACGCTATATCGCCAAAAGTATTTAACCGCCTGCCTTCACTCACATATGAACTTGAAGCACCATCCCATGGACTTGTCCAAAATTTCTTGATACCCATGTCCCAAGTGAAACGTCCTTTCATTTGGAACAAAGCCCAACTCCTGAAAAAAACAACCCCACACCATAATTCCTCCTCCACCAAATTTCACTTTCAACACAATGCAGTCGGAAATGTAGCGTTCTCCTGAAAAAATCCAAACCCAGACTCAGTCTCCATTCTAATTCATCACAAAAGGTGTTATATTGGGTTCAAGTCAGGACTCTGTGCAGGCCTGTCAAGTACACCCACACTCTGTAATCCATGTCTTTAAGGACCTTGCTTTGTGCACTATTGCACAGTCATGTTGGAAGAGGAAGGGGCCCGCTCCAAACTGTTCCCAAAAGGTTGGGAGCATGGAATTTGTCCAAAATGTTTTGGTATCCGGGAGCATTCAAAGTTTCTTTCACTTGGAACTAAGGGGCCAAGCCCAACTCCTGATAAAACAACCCCACTCCATAATTCCTCCTCCACCAAATTTCACTTTCAACACAATGCAGTCGGAAATCAATCAATCAATGTTTACTTATATAGCCCTAAATCACTAGTGTCTCAAAGGGCTGCACAAACCACAACACAAACCACTACGACATCCTCGGTAGGCCCACATAAGGGCAAGGAAAACTCACACCCAGTGGGACGTCGGTGACAATGATGACTATGAGAACCTTGGAGAGGAGGAAAGCAAAATGTAGCATTCTCCTGGCAAACTCCAAACCCAGACTCAGTCTCCATTTTAATTCATCCCAAAGGTGTTACATTGGGTTCAGGTCAGGACTCTGTGCAGGCCTGTCAAGTCCACCCACACCACACTCTGTAATCAATGTCTTTAAGGACCTTGCTTTGTGTATTGGTGCAAGGGGCCAAGCCCAACTTCTGAAAAAAAAACCCCACTCCATAATTCCTCCTCCACCAAATTTCACGCTCTGCACAATGCAGTCGGAAATGTAGCGTTCCAAACTGTTCCCACAAGGTTGGGAGCATGGAATTTGTCCCAAATTTTTTGGTATCCAGGAGCATTCAAAGTTTCTTTCACTTGGAACTAAGGGGCCAAGCCCAACTCCTGATAAAACAACCCCACTCCATAATTCCTCCTCCACCAAATTTCACGCTCGGCACAATGCAGTCGGAAATGTAGCGTTGCAAACTGTTCCCACAAGGTTGGGAGCATGGAATTTGTCCAAAATGTTTTGGTATCCTGGAGCAGTCAAAGTTCCTTTCACTTGGAACTAAGGGGGCAAGCCCAATTCCTGAAAAACAACCCCACACCATAATTCCTCCTCCACCAAATTTCACTGTCAAAACAATGCAGTCGGAAATGTAGCGTTCTCCTGGAAAAATCCAAACCCATACTCAGTCTCTATTCTAATTCATCACAAAAGGTGTTATATTGGGTTCAAGTCAGGACTCTGTGCAGGCCTGTCAAGTTCACCCACACCACACTCTGTAATCCATGTCTTTAAGGACCTTGCTTTGTGTACTGGTGCATAGTCATGTTGGAAGAGGAAGGGGCCCACTCCAAACTGTTCCCACAAGGTTGGGAGCATGGAATTTGTCCAAAATGTTTTGGTATCCTGGAGCATTCAAAGTTCCTAAGGGGCCAAGCCCAACTCCTGAAAAAACAACCCCACTCCATAATTCCTCCTCCACCAAATTTCACGCTCGGCACAATGCAGTCGGAATTGTAGTGTTTTCCTGGCAACCTCCGAAACCGGATTGGTCCATCAGATTGCCAGGTGGAAAAGTGCGAGGTCACACACTGATGTTGGTTGAGAAGGCCTGGTTCTCGGTCTCCGATGTATTTCACCCCAAAAGTGTTGTATCGGGTTCAGGTCAGAACTCTGTGCAGGCCAGTCAAGTTCATCCATGCCAGACTCTGTCATCCATGTCTTTATGGACCTTGGTCTGTGTACTGGTGCACATTCATGTTGGAAGAGGAAGGGAAGAACTGTTCCCACAAGGTTGGGAGCATGGTATTGTCCAAAATGGTTTGGTATCCTGGAGCATTCAAAGTTCCTTTCATTTGGAACTAGGGGCCACGCCCAACTCCTGGAAAAACAAACCCACACCATAATTCCTCCTCCACCAAATTTCACACTCTGCACAATGCAGTCCAATTGTAGCGCTCTCCTGGCAACCTCCAAACCCAGACTGGTCCATCAGATTGCCAGATGGAAAAGCGTGATTCATCACTCCAGGGAAGGCGTCTCCACTGCTCTAGAGTCCAGTGGCGACGTGCTTTACATTACTGCATCCCACGCTTTGCATTGGACTTGCTGATATATGGCTTAGATGCAGCTGCCCGGCCATGGAAACCCATTCCATGAAACTCTCTGCGTGCTGCACGTGGGCTAACTGGAAGTTTGGCGCTTTGTAGCTACTGACCGTGCGGAAAGTCTTTGCACTATGCGCTTCAGCATCCGTGGACCCCTGTCTGTCAGTTTAGGTGGCCTACCACTTGGTTGCTGAGTTGCTGTTGTTCTCAAAATGTTCACCTTTCTTATAACAAAGTCGACTTTGGAATATTTAGGAGCGAGGAAATTTCATGACTGGATTTGTTGCACATGTGGTATCCTGTGACAGTTCCACGCTGAGGGCGGCCCGTTCTTTCACAAATGTTTGTAGAAACGGTCTCCATGCCTAAGTGCTTGATTTGATACACCAGGCCAAGTGATTAGGACACCTGATTCTCATCATTTGGATGGGTGGCCAAATAATTTCAGTAATATAGCCTACGTACGTGCGCCCCCCCCCCCCCCCCCCCCCCCCCCACACACACACACACACACACGAGAGCATGCATGCATTCCTTGCTTCACGTCTAAAATATGTCATTTGGGGAGGGGGCGAGGAGGGTAATAGTGGGGCGAGGTAGAGTCAAAAGGAAGGAGGAGAGAGTCCACAGAACAACGCGAGCAGCTGTGGCACTCCCAGATCCCCCCCCCCCTTGATTGCTTTCAGCTGGTACTTGAACCTTGGGCCTTTTGGGTTTTGGAGGCCAGCCCAGATCCCCCCCCGCCCCAATTCCCCCCAGCGCCCCATCCAGCTGCATGACCCCTCCCTGACCCCTCACCGAGGATAGGAAAATAAGGCCGGTGCCAAGCCGGAGAGACTCTTTTATTTTGTGTGCTGGCACGCCGCCGGTGACCAGGGCTTACATAATGGGAAACATAGCAGGACCCGGGAGAAGGCGGTAGCCCCCTGCCCCTCTTTTTTCCTCACTGCTCCATCCTCCCTTTTTCTCCCCATCTTTCCTCTCTGTTTGTCGTATATCTCTCTGGGCCCACTTGCCTAGAGCCATTTATTACAGAGGGAACCGACACAATCCTGAAGCCGAGCCACCAGCAACATCAGCACACACACACACACACACACACACACACACACACACATCCTGGTTATCATTTGGAATGGGGACTAAGTTTTTGATCAGGACTTGTGGGTACCAACCTTTCTACAGGTTGTGGAGGCATAGGTCCCTTAAAGGTGTAAACACAGCGATGTCTCCATTAAGCATTACCAGAACACACACACACACACACACACACACACACACACACACACCCTGGTTATTATTTGGAATGGGGACCAAGTTTTTGATCAGGACTTGTGGGGACCAACCTTTCCACAGGTTGTCGAGGCATAGGTCCCCTAAAGGTGTAAACACAGCGATGTCTCCATTAAGCATTGCCAGAACAAAAACACACAAACACACACACACATCCTGGTTATCATTTGGAATGGGGACCACGTTTTTGATCAGGACTTGTGGGGACCAACCTTTCCACAGGTTGTCGAGGCATAGGTCCCCTAAAGGTGTAAACACAGCGATGTCTCCATTAAGCATTGCCAGAACAAAAACACACAAACACACACACACACAAACACACATTCTGGTAATCATTTAGAATGGGGACCAAATTTTTGATCAGGACTTGTGGGGACCAACCTTTCTCCAGGTTGTGGAGGCATAGGTCCCCTAAAGGTGTAAACACAGCGATGTCTCCATTAAGCATTGCCAGAACACACACACACACACACACACACACACATACTGGTAATCATTTAGAATGGGGACCAAGTTTTTGATCAGGACTTGTGGGGACCAACCTTTCTACAGGTTGTGGAGGCATAGGTCCCCTAAAGGTGTAAACACAGCGATGTCTCCATTAAGCATTGCCAGAATAAAAACACACAAACACACACACACACATCCTGGTTATAATTTGGAATGGGGACCACGTTTTTGATCAGGACTTGTGGGGACCACCCTTTCTACAGGTTGTGGAGGCATAGGTCCCCTAAAGGTGTAAACAGCAATGTCTCCATTAAGCATTCCCAGAACAAAAACACACAAACACACACACACATCCTGGTTATCATTTGGAATGGGGACCAAGTTTTTGATCAGGACTTGTGGGGACCAACCTTTCCACAGGTTGTCGAGGCATAGGTCTCCTAAAGGTGTAAACACAGCTATGTCTCCATTAAGCATTGCCGGAACACACACACACACACACACACACACACACACACACACACACACACACACACACATCCTGGTTATCATTTGGAATGGGGACCAAGTTTTTGATCAGGATTTGTGGGGACCAACCTTTCTCCAGGTTGTGGAGGCATAGTCCCCTAAAGGTGTAAACACAGCGATGTCTTCATTAAGCATTGCCAGAACAAAAACACACAAACACACACACACACACACATCCTGGTTATTATTTGGAATGGGGAGCAAGTTTTTGATCAGGACTTGTGGGGACCAACCTTTCTACAGGTTGTGGAGACATAGGTCCCCTAAAGGTGTAAACACAGCGATGTCTCCATTAAGCATTGCCAGAACAAAAACACACAAACACACACACACACACACAAACACACACACTGGTAATCATTTGGAATGGGGACCAAGTTTTTGATCAGGATTTGTGGGGACCAACCTTTCTCCAGGTTGTGGAGACATAGTCCCCTAAAGGTGTAAACACAGCGATGTCTCCATTAAGCATTGCCAGAACAAAAACACACAAACACACACACACACACACATCCTGGTTATTATTTGGAATGGGGAGCAAGTTTTTGATCAGGACTTGTGGGGACCAACCTTTCTACAGGTTGTGGAGACATAGGTCCCCTAAAGGTGTAAACACAGCGATGTCTCCATTAAGCATTGCCAGAACAAAAACACACAAACACACACACACACACACAAACACACACACTGGTAATCATTTGGAATGGGGACCAAGTTTTTGATCAGGATTTGTGGGGACCAACCTTTCTCCAGGTTGTGGAGACATAGTCCCCTAAAGGTGTAAACACAGCGATGTCTCCATTAAGCATTGCCAGAACAAAAACACACAAACACACACACACACACACATCCTGGTTATTATTTGGAATGGGGAGCAAGTTTTTGATCAGGACTTGTGGGGACCAACCTTTCTACAGGTTGTGGAGGCATAGGTCCCCTAAAGGTGTAAGCACAGCGATGTCTCCATTAAGCATTGCCAGAACAAAAACACACAAACACACACACACACACACACACACATACTGGTAATCATTTGGAATGGGGACCAAGTTTTTGATCAGGACTTGTGGGGGCCAACCTTTCTACAGGTTGTGGAGGCATAGGTCCCCTAAAGGTGTAAGCACAGTGATGTCTCCATTAAGCATTGCCAGAACAAAAACACACAAACACACACACACATGCTGGTTATCATTTGGAATGGGGACCAAGTTTTTGATCAGGACTTGTGGGGACCAACCTTTCTACAGGTTGTGGAGACATAGGTCCCCTAAAGGTGTAAACACAGGGATGTCTCCATTAAGCATTGCCAGAACAAAAACACACAAACACACACACACACACACACACACATGTAATCATTTAGAATGGGGACCAAGTTTTTGATCAGGACTTGTGGGGACCAACCTTTCTACAGGTTGTGGAGACATAGGTCCCCCAAAGGTGTAAGCACAGCGATGTCTCCATAAAGCATTGCCAGAACAAAAACACACAAACACACACACACACACACACACACATCCTGGTTATCATTTGGAATGGGGACCAAGTTTTTGATCAGGACTTGTGGGGACCAACCTTTCTACAGGTTGTGGAGGCATAGGTCCCCTAAAGGTGTAAACACAGCGATGTCTCCATTAAGCATTGCCAGAACAAAAACACACAAACACACACACACATCCTGGTTATCATTTGGAATGGGGACCAAGTTTTTGATCAGGACTTGTGGGGACCAACCTTTCTACAGGTTGTGGAGGCATAGGTCCCCTAAAGGTGTAAACACAGCGATGTCCCCATTAAGTATTGCCAGAACAAAAACACACAAACACACACACACACACACACACACGCACACATACTGTTTATCATTTGGAATGGGGACCACTTTTTTGATCAGGACTTGTGGGGACCACCCTTTCTACAGCTTGTGGAGACATAGGTCCCCTGAAAGTGTAAACACAGCGATGTCCCCATTAAGCATTGCCTGAACACACACACACACACACACACACACTGGTTATCATTTCTAATGGGGACCAAGTGTTTGTTCAGGACTTGTGGGGACCAACCTTTCTACAGCTTGCGGAGTCATAAAAAAAAGTTGATAAAATGTCCACTGCCCAGTTAGCTCACACACATCTTTAAATCTCTGGATTGATGAAGTAATGTGCTGATCATACTTACTGGGGACCCCAGGAGAAAATAGTTAATATGGTTCATGGGGACCAAGTTTAAATAATAATGCATAATTCACACAAATTTGTACGTGACTATTGAGGACGATGTAAAAAAAGTTCAAATGAAATATGACCTCAGAATACAGCAATACAGCTGTCCTCTTATAGGACAGGTGGAAGTGATTAACTATACACGGAAGAAGTGAGAGCAGAGCAGCGAGTGCAGTACCAGCTACAGCCCGATGAGGGGGCTGCTGTGCAAATGTCTCACACTCAAACTAAGCAGTAAAAATCTTTTATGGGCCAAAACTTAAAAATCACATAGGCATCTTCAGAATGGGTCTGACTATCATTTTAATCAGAGGTCCCCTAAAGGTGACTGTGTAACAGAGGGATGTCCCCATTAAGTCAGCATTGCCAGAACACACACACACACACAACTACACACAAATGCTCTTGAACTTGCTTTTGGGTGAATGCCTGCATAGTGACGAATGTGCAGTTTATGTTGTGCATCTTGGTACAAGAACTTAAAAATGGAATTTGGAAATATGTTTATTTTATTGTATTTTTATTTTTATTTTTTGTAGCTGTATGTAGAAATGGCTGTTTGCATCAGCTCTGCTCTCCCTTTGGTCTCAGTCATGACCCCCTCTACAGGGGCTCAGGCTTGAACTAAAAAAATGTTTCTACTAATAATAATAATAATAATAATAATAAGATAGGCGCCAGCACCCCCCGCGACCCCAAAAGGGAATAAGCGGTAGAAAATGGATGGATGGATGGATGGATAATAACAATATTAGATTGTATTTGTAAGAAAAGCACTTTACATTGAGCAAACAACCTCAAAGTGCTACAGTGTATTGAAAAATAAAATAAAATTAAGAATAAAATGAGATTGACCCATGATAAATTCATAAAAGAAACAAACTTCATGAATATTTTTTGTGACCGACAAGTATGAGCTCCAATCACTACATCCCAAAAAAATAAGAGTTGCACAAATGATAGGAAACTCAAGACAGCCATGACATCATGTTCTTTACAATTGTGTGTAATCTTTTGACCACGACTATATGTGTTAATGGGGTGTTGTTTTTAACTTTGAGCAGAGAGGAGGCAAACCCGACACCGCTCCAAGCACCATTTATTTGAACTGTTTATGACCAAGTGTGGCAGCTGTTTATGACCATCCTACCCTTATAAGCAGCTGCAGCTATGAAATCAGAAAATGCCCAAATAAAGGAAGAGGTGTGGTGACAGCGTGGCGAAGATGGTAAAGTGGCCGTGCCAGCAAACTGAGGGTTACTGGTTTAATCCCCACCTTCTACCATCCTAGTCACGTCCGTTGTGTCCTCGAACAAGACAATTCACCCTTGTTCCTGATGGGTTCTGGTTAGCGCCTTGCATGGCAGCTCCCATCATCAGTGTGTGAATGTGTGACAGTATTTTCACATTCACCCATTCAGACAAAGTGCTTTGGGCTCCTTCAAAAGGGGTAGAAAAGCGCTATACAAGTACAACCATTTACCATTTGTAGCACTTTGCGTTGCATTTCTTTCTATGTATGAAAAGCGCTTCATGAAAATAGCTGAAAAGGAACAATAATGAACTAACCTGGCTTAATTCTAGCTTCCTGGATCACAAAATAAAAGTTATACAAACTATAAAAAAAATCCTGTTGAATTTGACCCAAATTACTTTGAACTTGTCTAAGGAGTCCTGTCAGGTTCAAACACCGAACTATCTATTAAACAAGACAAGAAGCAAGGAATCAAACAGCGACAGGATTTAATTAAGCTCATGAGGAGAGCGCGTGAACCTCTACCCTCGTACATTATTACCCCACGCTCTGAGGAAAGGGTTACAAATGGGTTATACTTGTATAGCGCGTTTCTACCTTCAAGGTACTCAAAGCGCTTTGACACTATTTCCGCATTCACACACACATTCACACACTGATGGCGGGAGCTGCCATGCAAGGCCATAACCGCCACCCATCAGGAGCAAGGGTGAGGTGTCCTGCTCAAGGACACAACGAAAATGACGAAGTTGGTAGAAGGTGGGGATCGAATCCGGAACCCTCAGATTGCTTGCACAGCCACTTTTCCAACCGCGCCACGCCGTCCCCACACCTCTTCCTTTAATTTGGCATTTTCTGATGTCATAACTGAATCTGATTCTAATCTGATGGTGATAAACAGCTGCCGCACTCGGTCATGAACAGTTCCAAGAAATTGTGCTTGGAGCATACTTGCCAACCTTGAGACCTCCGATTTCGGGAGGTGGGGGTGGGGGCGTGGTCGGGGGTGGGGCGGAGGCGTGGTTGGGGCGGGGGGCAAGGTTAACTGGAGAGGAGTATATTTACAGGCAATTCAACAACTCGAGTATTTCAAATATATTTCATATATATACATATATGTATGTATGAAATACTTGACTTTCAGTGAATTCTAGATATATATATATATTTATTTTATTATATACGTATATATAAATAAAGAAATAGTTGAATTTCAGACAGACCCTATCAAATACACAGTAATAAAAACAGTTATTCTACTAACTGTACTGTGCTTGCTGGTTACTAAAAAAACAACAATAACAACACTTACCTTTCACTATTTAATTAACCTTTGTTCTGCTATTTGCGTATTGGCGAGAGTCACTTGCCGTCAGGTGCACAACACCACGTAAATCGTTGGCCAATCAAAAAGCCACCCCCGGTCATAACGCTCTAGCCAACATTCACCAGGAGATGGCAACAGACAACATAGACCACTCTATTACAGACGGCGTCGCCATGGCTGTAAGTTTCCTCGTTCTTCTCCTTCGTCTCCTCGTGTGTGCAGTTTTTTATTAAAATCCGTAGACGTTCTAACGTGATTGGGCAGGCGAGCTGTTTATATAGTGGGAAAGCGGACGTGAAAACAGGCTGTCCCCACTCATGTCCGCATGGAGCCGGCGACCACACCCCCTCCAGCTCCGACTGAATTTTGGGAGATTTTCGGGAGAAAATTTCTTCCGGGAGGTTTTTGGGAGAGGCGCTGAATTTCGGGAGTCTCCCGGTAAATCCGGGGGGGTTGGCAAGTATGGCCAGATTTTCCACTGCTCGTAGATTTCGGGTCCTTCTTGTGGCAGTCCAGTAGATCCAAGAAACCGACGCCTCAAGCTTGATAAGATCAAAGACAGTTTTTGTCTTCTCGCCGGGCAAACAAGTTGTGTGGTAACTTATACACAATTATTCCGACAAGTCCCAACTAGCGGCTGCCTTTCTACTCCACTCATCTAACACTGCTCACTCCCGAGATTCTCTGCATTGAGTGGAATACGACAAATTCACCGCAAGGCGAGTGGAGGGAAAAAACGGTGACCTGACTCTCATCCCCTTCTGCACTCTTTCATTTTTCGACTCTTTTTTTTTTTCCCTCCAACCTTGGCGCTCCTTTCTGCACCCTCCAGCTCCCCCCCCCCCCCACACACACCCCCACACCCCCTCCAGGCATTGTAATAATAGTCGTAATGATAATAACAGTCCTGCGACGCTGATGTAAAAGGAACATAATATCAGAATAACAAACACCCTCGTCTCACCAACGGACATCAGCTGACCTTTGCAGATGTGCGCTTCTGAAAGTCAGTGTGTGTGTTCGTGTGTATGTGTGTGTGTGTGTGTGTGTGTGTGTGTGTGTGGACCCAAAGAGGGAGTTTGCTGGCATGCTGTATATACGGTCACTTCCTCTCCAGTTTAAACAGAGCAGGCTGTGCTGGCAAACCTCCGCTCCCTTCCCTCCAAATGGTTTGCATCATGTTTGAAGCCCCCTGCCACCACCCACCCACCCACCCACCCGATCCTTCCTCCCTCGCCTCTGCTCCCTCCCTTTGCTTTGGTTTCTCGATAAATCATCCAAAATCTCAAACTTTATGTGCCTGAAAAAAAAAGAGACAATCCGTCTCCTCGGAGAGGGGCATACATAAGAAAAAGCTATAAAATGGATTTCTTTCCACTTCAAACAAGCCTTCTCGTCTTACAGCCGTCCACGTCTGGGGAGAACCTTCTCGGGCCGACCTCTCATCGCCCCTCGCGTCCTGGTCATCCTGGGTTCTTCCCTGCTGAGGCTGAAGAAGATGCTCGTCTTCTCATCTCCACCCTGGAGGCCGCCGGTCAAATGTGGTAAAGCACTTTTGTCCCGAGACCGGGTGAAAGGTGTCATCGGGAAAGCTCTGCCAAAGAAGGTGAATTTACTGTTCCGACCTATGACTTCAGCCACTTCAATTATGGGACTGGGTATCCTTCTAAATCTATGGGGTTTATCTCCGAAAGTCCGTCAATTGGACTGAGAGAGCTCTGGAAATGATCATGTAGACCACAGGTGTCAAACTCAAGTCCATTTTATAAGCCTGGAAATAATCCATGTACAGTCTTGGTCAAAAAGTTGATTTACGCTTGTAAAGAACATAATATCATGGCTGTGTCGAGTGTCCGATAAAATCTACAACTCTTATTTTTTGTGATAGAGGGATTAGACCACATATTCGCCGGTCACAAAATAACATTCATTAATTGTGGTTATTTATGTAGCAACAAGCCTGCAGACAATCGTCAATCTGCACACCAGGCCCTGATGTGAAGTGAAGTGAAGTGAATTATATTTATATAACGCTTCTCTCTTGTGACTCAAAGCGCTTTACATAGTGAAACCCAATATCTATTTTTTTACATTCAAACCAGTGTGGGTGGCACTGGGAGCAGGTGGGTAAATTGTCTTGCCCAAGGACACAACGGCAGTGACTAGGATGGCAGAAGCGGGAATCAAACCTGCAACTCTCAAGTTGCTGGCACAGCCACTCTACCAACCAAGCTATACCGCCCCCTGATGAGTGCGAGCTGCTTAAAGGACCAGTGCATCCAAGGATCCTGGCGGGAACTTAGTTCTCAAATGGAGTACCGTAAGCGACAAGCTTTATGCTCTATCCTTGTTTCCTCTCCATGGCTTGACTTGTCCCCTGTCTTGTCCCGTGTTCCCGCAGTGTTTTCGTTCCGTTAACCTGGATCTCGACTGCCTCCCTCGTTCCTCAACTCCTCGCTCGCCCCCGGACTCTGACGCCTCTCTCTCGCCCCGAATCACCTCGTTCCTTCCCTCTCATCAACATTTGGTGACACACACTTCAGCTGACTACACACATAGCCTCACACACACACACTCTTGGGTTTTGACAAACTCCATTTCCTTAGGTTAGTTTATTTTTTAGTATTATTGTGTATTTTTATATTTATATCATTACTATATATATATATATATATATATATATATATATATAATACATTATTGTATATAACACCCCCTGGTGTCTGTTGCCGTCATCTCCCTCTATTAAATCATAACACATTCACAACTTTCTGCTTGAATTTTTGACCACTCCTCCTGACAAAATTGGTGCAGTTCAGCTAAATGTGTTGTTTTTCTGACATGGACTTGTTTCTTCAGTATTGTCCACATGTTTCAGTCAGGACTTAGCAAAGGCCATTTTAAAACCTTCATTGTAGCCTGATTTAGCCATTCCTTTACCACTGTTGACATATTTTTGGGGTCATTGTCCTGTTAGAAAACCCAACTACACGCCAGGCCGAAGCTACAGGCTAATGGTTTTAGCTCGTCCTGAAGAAATTGGAGGTAATCTTCATATTTTCATTGTCCCATTTACTCTCTTTAAAGCACCAGTTCCATTGGCAGCAAAACAGGCCCAGAGCATAATACTACCACCACCATGCTTGACGGTGAGCCTGGTGTTCCTGGGATTAAAGGCCTCACCTTTTCTCCTCCAGACATATTGCTGGGTATTGTGGCCAAACAGCTCCAATTTTGTTTCATCTGACATCACATGGACAAAGATAAGACCTTCTGGAGAAAAGTTATGGGGTTAGAAGAAAAAAAAATGGAGCTGTTTGGCCACAATACCCTAGAATTTTGTTTGGAGGAGAAAAGGTGAGGCCTTCAATCCCAGGAACACCATTCCTACCGTCAAGCATGGCCCTAAAATCCTCCACAAAACAGTATTTTAAGTATAAAAACAAACTTCTAGATAACGAACATTGTCCTAAATAGCCAGGAAGTTGGAAGAGTGGCCGTGACAGCAACCTGAGGGTTACTGGTTCAATCCCCACCTTCTACCTTCCTAGTCACGTCCATTGTGTCATTGAGCAAGACACTTCCCCCTTGCTCCTGATGGGTCCTGATTAGCGCCTTGCATGGCAGCTCCCGCCATCAGTGTGTGAATGGGTGAATGTGGAAATAGTGTCAAAGCGCTTTGAGTTCCTTAAAAAGGTAAAAAAGCACTATACAAGTATAACCCATTTAAAAACATTTCAATAGCAGGGACTACCAACTAACCAAATATATATATATATATATTTAAACATATATATATATATATATATATATATATATATATGGTATCAGATCGAAAACTAAATGCGTGGTATCATCCAAAACTAACGTAAAGTATCAAAGAAGTGAAGAATAAGTGATTATTATATTTTAACAGAAGTGTAGATAGAACATGTTGAAACGGAAAATAGCGCGACACCTACCCTTTACATCAGTATTTCTCCATCAGTACTGGTTTATTAGCTATTATATTTTATTGTATGCCCTGCGATGAGGTGGACTTGTCCAGGGTGTATCCCGCCTTACGCCCGATTTTAGCTGAGATAGGCACCAGCGCCCCCCGCGACCCCAAAAGGGAATAAGCGGTGGAAAAATGGATGGATGGATGGATATATTTATATATGTGTGTGTGTGTGTGTATATGTATATGTATGTATATATATATATCAATCAATCAATCAATGTTTACTTATATAGCCCTAAATCACTAGTGTCTCAAAGGGCTGCACAAACCACTACGACATCCTCGGTAGGCCCACATAAGGGCAAGGAAAACTCACACCCAGTGGGACATCGGTGACAATAATGACCTAGTGGGACGTCGGTGACAATGAAGACTATGAGAACCTTGGAGAGGAGGAAAGCAATGGATGTCGAGCGGGTCTAACATGATACTGTGAAAGTTCAATCCATAATGGATCCAACACAGTCGCGAGAGTCCAGTCCAAAGCGGATCCAACACAGCAGCGAGAGTCCCGTTCATAGCGGAGCCAGCAGGAAACTATCCCAAGCGGAGGCGGATCAGCAGCGCAGAGATGTCCCCAGCCGATACACAGGCAAGCAGTACATGGCCACCGGATCGGACCGGACCCCCTCCACAAGGGAGAGTGGGACATAGAAGAAAAAGGAAAGAAACGGCAGATCAACTGGTCTAAAAAGGGAGTCTATTTAAAGGCTAGAGTATACAAATGAGTTTTAAGGTGAGACTTAAATGCTTCTACTGAGGTGGCATCTCGAACTTTTACCGGGAGGGCATTCCAGAGTACTGGAGCCCGAAATGAAAACGCTCTATAGCCCGCAGACTTTTTTTGGGCTTTGGGAATCACTAATAAGCCGGAGTCCTTTGAACGCAGATTTCTTGCCGGGACATATGGTACAATACAATCTGCAAGATAGGATGGAGCTAGGCCGTGTAGTATTTTATACGTAAGTAGTAAAACCTTAAAGTCACATCTTAAGTGCACAGGAAGGCAGTGCAGGTGAGCCAGTACAGGCGTAATGTGATCAAACTTTCTTGTTCTTGTCAAAAGTCTAGCAGCCGCATTTTGTACCAACTGTAATCTTTTAATGCTAGACATGGGGGGACCCGAAAATAATACGTTACAGTAATCGAGACAAGACGTAACATATATATATATATATATATATATATATATATATATATATATATATATATATATATATATATATATGCAGGTGTGGGAAAAATCACAAGACTACTTCATCTCTACAGAACTGTTTCATGAGGGGTTCCCTCAATCATCTCCTGATGATTGAGGGAACCCCTCATGAAACAGTTCTGTAGAGATGAAGTAGTCTTGTGATTCTTCCCACACCTACATATTGCGCTCTACCACGGTATCGAGCACTATTTTCTGGATAATCCAATCAAGACATATATATATATATATATATATATATATATATATATATATATATATATATATAATGTACCACATTATCCTCTGTAAGCTGACTTCGACAGCAGCTTCTCCATATATTTTTCTTAGACCCACGTCTGTCATTTGTAAATGATTTTAGCACTCTTGGCCGGCGTTATAGACGTTATTGACTTGTACTGCTTCGGGTATTGCGCAAGTTGTTAAGTGCTCTTAATGCTTTGCCAATTTGGCTCCAAGAACATCTGGTCATGTTTTTGTGTTTAATTCAGAGAACATCATCACACTGTCTTTCACACTCACTTTCTGAAACACCATGTGAAGAAACAAGCTGATGTCTTGCTGGCAGGGGTGCGTACGTTTTATCTGTAACATTGACTACAGTACCTCTATGAAACAAAATGTACTTGTCAGAGTAGTGTTATTGTAACATACTTTTTCTTAAGTATTTTTGTGGAGAAGAAATGCTACTTTTACTCCTTTACGTTAAGTTTCATTGCAATCGTTACATTTTTTACATCACTTGGATAGGTCTCAGCCACCCCAAGACCCTTAAGCAAATGGTAAAAAATGGACGGGATGGACAATTATTAATTGGTTTATCGATTAAAGCTTGCAAAGACTACTTGTTTGTCAGAAAGCCTTTTTTATCCAATTATAATTAACCTATTTTATTTTGTACCCAATGCTCTTTATTATTACCAGAGGTGGGTAGTAACGCGCTACATTTACTCCGTTACATCTACTTGAGTAACTTTTGGGATAAATTGTACTTCTAAGATTAGTTTTTATGCAACATACTTTTACTTTTACTTGAGTATATTTATAAAGAAGAAACGCTACTTTTCCTCCGCTCCATTTATCTACAATCAGCTCGTTACTCGCTACTTTTTTTTTAGCGATCCGTTACTGCACGTTTTGTTTGTTTTGATTTTGTCAGACACGCATTCAAAGTAGGAACTACGCATGCCTGCGTTTCACCAATCAAATGCAGTCACTGGTGACGTTGAACCAATCAAACAGAGCCAGGCGGTCACATGACCGTCACACGTCGAATCCGACCTAAAAAAGTTGAAAAACTTATCGGGGTGTTACCATTTAGTGGTCAGTTGTACGGAATATGTACTGTACTGTGCAATCTACTAATAAAAGTTTCAATCAATCAATCAAAAGTGTAAAGGAAAAAAGACACTTTTTATTTCAACCGTACTTCCCGTCAAAAGCCTAAAGACTGATCGCACAGTTCCTGTCTTCACAATAAAAGCGCCGCTCCATCCCGCCTGCGCTAACAAAATAAGAGTCTCCGAAAGCCAGCACTAACAAACTAGCAAGCTACGGAGTTTGCCGCCAATGTATTTCTTGTAAAGTGTATAAAAACGAATACGGAAGCTGGACAAATAAGATGCCAAAAACCAACGACTTTCATGTGGTATTAGACAGAAAGGAAGAACTTTTTTTCTCCTCCATTTGAAAGCGTGGACGTCTGATTCCAATCAATGCAAGTCATCAGAATCAGGTAATACACCAACTTATATTCTTGTCTTCATGAAATATAGGAATCTATATGTTAAACATGCATGTATATTCATTAAAACGCCTTCAACATGTCAACAAAAACAGCAAAATAAATAAATATAAATTATATACTGTATATATAAATGTATGTATGTATATATATATATATAAATGTAAGTATGTATAATATGTGTGTGTATGAATGATATGTGTTTGTATGTATATATGAGGTAGATCACCTCGACTTGGTCATTTATTAAGTAATTGATAAACTTTGAAAAACTTATTGGGGTGTTACCATTTAGTGGTCAATTGTAGGGAATATGTACTGTACTGTGCAATCTACTAATACAAGTTTTAATCAATCAATCAATCAATCAAATCAATGAATGCCTACTGAGGCTATGGTGCTGTTAAGTTATTGTGGCTCAATGTGCCATTTTTTATTTTTTATTTTAATGTATTTAATATATATTATTGTTTTAGTTGCTTAAGAGATATTCCTGGCTCTGACTTTGCTATGGCTATTTTTATGTTTTTGTGCATTATTTGTTGCCGTAATCAGGTTACTCATCAGTTACTCAGTACTTAAGTAGTTTTTTCACAACATACTTTTTACTTTTACTCAAGTAAATATTTGGGTGACTACTCCTTACTTTTACTTGAGTAATAAATCTCTAAAGTAACAGTACTCTTACTTGAGTCATACTCCTATTCCCACCCACCTCAGGAATTACACACACTCACAGGTAACCCTTAAGGGGTCATCATTGACTATTTGACAATTTATTTTTGATTATCATTATCTTTATTGTTGACTTAATTGTTCAACTATATGTTACTAAAACAACTAGCACATAAATTTACCCTGTGTGGAGGAGAAGAAACACCCCACAATGTATCAAGCTTGACACCATACAGCCAAAGTACTGATTCCATGTATGGTTTTTGAAGTCTGTACCCCCGTATTAGGAGCCTACAGTGTCAACCATTGAGCTATCCTGGGTCCCATTGAGATATGGTTTTCGCTCATATACAAATGCAATCAGTGAACTGTGATTGACGCAATACAAAAAACAAGATCTTCCAAGTTATGGATTTGAACCCAGTAGTACTGCGTGAGAGGCAGCAGGCTTGTCTATTGAGCTATCCTGGTTTGACGCCATTCCATTCAATCATCACACCACAAGACCCAATGTAGACCAGGGCTTAAGACTGCTGACTTGGAATGAAAGGTACTGGGTTCAAAATCCCCTCTGCTCAAGGTATTTTATTATACCTCATCATACTTTACTGAGCCAGAAGTCCTCGATTACATTTGTGTATGAAAAAAAATATTACACCCAAGACCCCGCATGGCCCAGTGGTGAAGGCTGTTGACAGAGATTGAAGGGTGCTGGGTTTGAATCCTAATTGGGTTGACATGGCTTCAAAATGACATATATTGTGACTGTGTCACTTCCCCTCATTGTACTTTTGAAATATTTTTTTTACAAAATATTCCAAGTTATGGATTTGAACCCAGTAGTACTGCATGAGAGGGGGCATTCTTAACCATTGAGCTAACCTGCATCTTGTGAATAGATTTTGACAATAATTTGTTCTATCATCAATCGATCAATCACTCTCTATTTATATAGCCCTAAATCACAAGTTTCTCAAAGCGCTGCACAACCCACAATGACACCCCTGGTTCAGATCCCTCATAAGGACAAGGAAAAACTCACAACCCAGTGGGATGTCAACGTGAATGACTATGAAAAAACCTTGGAGAGGACCACAGATGTGGGTGACCACCCTCCGCCTCCCTCTAGTGGAGACCAGATGCAATGGACGTCTAGAGGGTCTAGCATAATAATGTGAAAGTCCGGTCCATAGTGGATCTAACATAATAGTGAGAGTCCAATTCATAGTGGGGCCAGCAGGAGACCATCCCGAGCAGAGACGGGTCAGCAGAGCTGAGATGTCCCCGACCGATGCACAGGTGAGATGCACAGGACCCAGGATAGCCCAGTGGTTAAGGCTGTTGACTGAGGTTCAAGGGTGCTGGGTTGGAAACCTTTTTGAGTTGACATGTAATTTACAAAACCGGCTGGAGGCCTTCAAGGCGACATATTCTGACAGTGTCACTTCCCCCCGTTGAATTTAAAAATAATTATTTAAAAAAATAGTTATTTTTATCCAATTTCAATTAATCTATTTTCTTTTAATTGTACCCAGGAGAGTTCATTGGTCAACACTCTTTATTATTAACTTCATACTCCTATTCCCACCCACCTGAGGAATTACACTCAATCACACGCACCCACACACACACACGCACACGCACATACACACACACACACACTCAGAGGTAACCCCAAAATTGTCATCATTGACTATTTGATGATTATGTAGAAAAGTGTCCAAAATACATTTTTTAACCAGTACTAAAATATCGGTATCCCAGTTGGTTTGATGTGTAACTGAGGTCAAACATCTTGTTCCACATCAATCATAGTTTACTGCAACAGGTGTCACGATTACATTAGTGAATGAGCCAGACTACTCTTGCAACAAGACTAAAAATAGCTTAATAGTTAAAACTGCTGCCTCTCAGTCAGAAAAAGTGGATTCAAATCCATAACTATGGGTAACTAGTTTTTTGTTTCACCTATCATAGTTTCATGATTGCATTTGTATATCAGCAAAAATCATGAATTGATGGGACCCAGGATAGCTCAATGGTCAACAATGTGGGCTCCTGGTACAGGAGGACTGGGTTTGAATCCCCATTGGTTTAATATGTAACTTAGGTTCAAAGGTTTTTGCCACCTCAAGAATTGTTTACTGCGACAGGTGTCACAATTAGTGAATGAGCCAGACAATGTCTGCAACAAGACTGAGGGTAACTTAATGGTTAAAGTGGGGCCAGCAGGAGACCATCCCGAGCAGAGACGGGTCAGCAGAGCTGAGATGTCCCCGACCGATGAACAGGTGAGATGCACAGGACCCAGGATAGCCCAGTGGTTAAGGCTTTTGACTAAGGTTGAAGGGTGCTGGTTTGGAGACCTGTTTGAATTGACATGTAATTTACAAAACGGGCTGGAGGCCTTCAAGGTGACATATTCTGACAGTGTCACTTCCCCCCGTTGAATTTAAAAAAAATTATTTAATAAAATTGTTATTTTTATCCAATTACAATTAATCTATTTTCTTTTAATTGTACCCAATTGGCCAACGCTCTTTATTATTAACTTCATACTCCTATTCCCACCCACCTGAGGAATTACACTCAATCACACGCACACACACACACACACACACACACTCACACACACACACACACACACTCACAGGTAACCCCAAAATTGTAATCATTGACTATTTGATGATTATGTAGAAAAGTGTCTAAAAGAATCCAAAATACATTTTGTTACCAGTACTAAAATATCGGTATCCCAGTTGGTTTGATATGTAACTGAGGTCAAACATCTTGTTCCACATCAATCATAGTTTACTGCAACAGGTGTCACGATTACATTAGTGAATGAGCCAGACTACTCTTGCAACAAGACCAAAAATAGCTTAATGGTTAAAACTGCTGCCTCTCAGTCAGAAAAAGTGGATTCAAATCCATAACTTTGGGTAACTAGTTTTTTGTTTCACCTATCATAGTTTTATGATTGCATTTGTATATGAGCAAAAATCATGTCATGATGGGACCCAGGATAGCTCAATGGTCAACATCGTGGGCTCCTGATACAGGAGGACTGGGTTCGAATCCCCATTCGTTTAATATGTAACTTAGGTTCAAAAATTTTTGCCACCTCAAGGATTGTTTACTGCGACAGGTGTCACAATTAGTGAATGAGCCAGACAATGTCTGCAACAAGACTGAGGGTAACTTATTGGTTAAGACTGCTGCCTCTCAGTCAGTAAAACTGGTTTCAAATCCATGAATCAGTAGCTACTTTTTTTTTCACTTATCATAGCTAGTGTAAAAATGAATGCATTCGTGTATTAAGAACAATCAGGCTGCAACAAAACCCAGGATAGCGCAAAGGTTAAGATTGCTGCCTCTCTCGCAGTACTACCAGGTTCAAATCCATTTAAAAAAATGAAACTTTGAAGGCCTAGTTTTTTGTTTCACCAATCATAGTTTAAAGATTGCCTTTGTATATGAGCGAAAATCAGTTCTTGCTAGGATCCAGGATAGCTTTGTTGTAAAAACTGCTTCCTCTCACTTTGTATTACTGAGTTCAAATCCATACAGTATGGTTAAAGTAGAACAAATTACTATCAAAATCAACTCAAAGTAAGAGCCAGGATAGCTCAATGGTTAAGACTGCTGCCTCTCACGCAGTACTACTGGGTTCAAAACTTAGAAGGGCATGTTTTTGTTTACCCTCGATCATAGTTCACTGATTCCATTTGTATATGAACGAAAACCAAATTTGAACGGGACCCAGGATAGCTCAATGGTTAAGACTGCTGCCTCTCACGCAGTACTACTGGGTTCAAAACTTGGAAGAGCTTTTTTTTGTTTACCCTCGATCATAGTTCGCTGATTCCATTTGTATATGAACGAAAACCAAATTTGAACGGGACCCAGGATAGCTCAATGGTTAAGACTGCTGACTCTCACGCAGTACTACTGGGTTCAAAACTTGGAAGAACCTCTTTTTTGTTTAGCCTCGATCATAGTTCACTGATTCCATTTGTATATGAGCGAAAAAAAAACTTAATGGGACCCAGGACAGCTCAATAGTCAACACATTGGGCTCGTAGTACAGAGGTACTGAGTTCAAATCCAATACATGGAATCAGTAATTTGGCTGTATGGCGTCAAGACGACATACATTGTGGGGTGTTTCTTCTCCCCCACACAGAGTAATGTTATGCGGTTATTGTTTGACTAACATATAGTTGAAAAAATAAGTCAAAACTAAAGATAATAATAAAAATAAAAAAAAATTTCAAATAGTCAAAAATAACACCTCAGGGGTTACCTGTGTGTGTGTGTTTGTGTGAGAATGAGTGTGTGCAAGTGAGTGTAATTCCTGAGGTGGGTGGGAATAGGAGTAAAAAGTAAATAATACAGAGCGTTGACCAATGAGCTCTCCTGGGTACAAGTAAAATAAAATAGGTTAATTGTAATTGGATTAAAAAAAAAGTTTATTAAATTAATGAATTTTTTAATATCACTTGGGAGAAGTGCCACAGTCACAATATATGTCACCTCAAAGCCTCCATATGGTTTTGTAAATTTCGTGTCAACCCCACCAGGATTCGAACCCAGCACCCTCCAAACTGTGCCAACAGTCTTAACCATTGAGCTATACTGGGTCTTGAAATGACAATTCATTGTTTCATACACAAATGTAATCGAGGACTTCTGGCTCAGTAAAGCATTATGAGGTAGGACAAAATACCATCATCCAGGCTGGGGTTTGAACCCAGTACCTTCCATTCTGATTGAGCAGCCTTAACCCCTGGACCATCCTGGTTTTGTGAAAACCGGGTTGTGTTCCATACTTAAATGTAATCGAGGAATCCTGGCTCAGTAAAGTATAATGAGGTAGAACAAAATAGCATCAACCAGAGTGGGATTTGAACCCAGTACCTTCCATTCTGAGTAGGCAGTATTAACCCCTGGACTATCCTGGTTCTTGTGAAGAAGACATTGTGTTCCAAACACAAATGTAATCGAGGACTCTTGGCTCAATAAAGTATTATGACATAGAACAAAACACCGTCAAACAGAGTGGGGTTTGAACCCAGTACATTTCATTCCGAGTCAGCAGTCTCAACCACTGGACTATCCTCCATCTTGAGTTAAGAAGATTTTTTTTCATACACAAATGTAATCGAAGACCCTTGGCTCAGTTAAAGTATGATGAGGTTCAAACAAAATACCTTCAACCAGAGTGGGGTTTGAACCCAGTACCTTGTTTTCCAAGTCAGCAGTCTTAACCCCAAGGCCATACTGGGTTTTATGAAGACAAGATTGTGTTCCTGTACGGTGTTGACAGAGATTGAAGGGTGCTGGGTTCGAATCCTAATCGGGTTGACATGGCTTCAAAGTGACATATATTGTGACTGTGTCACTTCCCCCATTGTACTTTTGAAATATTTTTTTACAAAACATTCCAAGTTATGGATTTGAACCCAGTAGTACTGCATGAGAGGCAGCATTCTTAAACATTGAGCTAACCTGCATCTTGTGACTAGATTTTGACAATAATTTGTTCTATCATCAATCAATCAATCACTCTATATTTATATAGCCCTAAATCACAAGTTTCTCAAAGGGCTGCACAACCCACAACGACACCCTTGGTTCAGATCCCTCATAAGGACAAGGAAAAACTCACAACCCAGTGGGATGTCAATGTGAATGACTAAGAAAAAACCTTGGAGAGGACCACAGATGTGGGTGACCACCCTCCGCCTCCCTCTAGTGGAGACCAGATGCAATGGACGTCTAGTGGGTCTAGCATAATAATGTGAAAGTCCAGTCCATAGTGGATCTAACATAATAGTGAGAGTCCAATTCGTAGTGGGGCCAGCAGGAGACCATCCCGAGCAGAGACGGGTCAGCAGAGCTGAGATGTCCCCGACCGATGCACAGGTGAGATGCACAGGACCCAGGATAGCCCAGTGGTTAAGGCTGTTGACTGAGGTTGAAGGGTGCTGGGTTGGAAACCTGTTTGAATTGACATGTAATTTACAAAACCAGCTGGAGACCTTCAAGGCGACATATTCTGACAGTGTCACTTCCCCCCATTGAATTTAAAAATAATTATTTAATAAAAGTGTTATTTTTATCCAATTACAATTAATCTATTTTCTTTTAATTGTACCCAGGAGAGGTCATTGGGCAACATTCTTTATTATTAACTTCATACTCCTATTCCCACCCACCTGAGGAATTACTCAATCACACGCGCACACACACACACACACACACACACACGCACACTCACAGGTAACCCCAAAATTGTCATCATTGACTATTTGATGATTATGTAGAAAAGAGTCAAAAAGAATCCAAAATACATTTGGTTACCAGTACTAAAATATCGGTATCCCAGTTGGTTTGATATGTAACTGAGGTCAAACATCTTGTTCCACATCAATCATAGTTTACTGCAACAGGTGTCACGATTACATTAGTGAATGAGCCAGACTACTCTTGCAACAAGACTAAAAATAGCTTAATGGTTAAAACTGCTGCCTCTCAGTCAGAACAAAGTGGATTCAAATCCATAACTTTGGGTAACTAGTTTTCTGTTTCGCCTAGCAGAGTTTTATGATTGCATTTGTATATCAGCAAAAATCATGAATTGATGGGACCCAGGATAGCTCAATGGTCAACATTGTGGGTCCCCTATACAGGAGGACTGGGTTTGAATCCCCATTGGTTTAATATGTAACTTAGGTTCAAAAATTTTTGCCACCTCAAGCATTGTTTACTGCGACAGGTGTCACAATTAGTGAATGAGCCAGACAATGTCTGCAACAAGACTGAGGGTAACTTATTGGTTAAGACTGCTGCCTCTCAGTCAGTAAAACTGGTTTCAAATCCATGAATTGCAGTAGCTACTATTTTTTTCACTTATCATAGCTAATGTTAAAATGAATGCATTTGTGTATTAAGAAAAATCTACCTGCAACAAAACCCAGGATAGCGCAAAGGTTAAGACTGCTGCCTCTCACGCAGTACTACCAGGTTCAAATCCATTTAAAAAATTGAAACTTTGAAGATCTAGTTTTTGTTTCACCAATCATAGTTTAATGATTGCATTTGTATATGATCGAAAATCAGTTCTTGCTAGGATCCAGGATAGCTTTGTTGTAAAAACTGCTTCCTCTCACTCTGTCTTACTGAGTTCAAATCCATAAAATATGGTTAAAGTAGAACGAATTACTATCAAAATGACTTCAAAGTAAGAGCCAGGATAGCTCAATGGTTAAGACTGCTGCCTCTCACGCAGTACTACTGGGTTCAAAACTTGGAAGAGCATGTTTTTGTTTACCCTCGATCATAGTTCACTGATTCCATTTGTATATGAGCGAAAACCAAATTTGAATGGGACCCAGTATAGCTCAATGGTTAAGACTGCTGACTCTCACGCAGTACTACTGTGTTCAAAACTTGGAAGAGCTGGTTTTTGTTTAGCCTCGATCATAGTTCACTGATTCCATTTGTATATGAGCGAAAACCAGAACTTCTTGGGACCCAGGATAGCTCAATGGTCAACGCACTGGGCTCATAGTACAGAGGTACTGAGTTCAAATCCCATACATGGAATCAGTCATTTGGCTGTATGGCGTCAAGACGACATACATTGTGGGGTGTTTCTTCTCCCCCACACAGAGTAATGTTATGTGGTAGTTGTTTGACTAACATATAGTTGAAAAATAAGGTCAACAATAAAGATAATAATAAAAATTAAAAAAATTGTCAAATAGTCATAAATAACACCTCAGGGGTTACCTGTGTATGTGTGAGAATGAGTGTGTGCAAGTGAGTGTAATTCCTGAGGTGGGTGGGAATAGGAGTAAAAAATAAATAATAAAGAGCGTTGACCAATGAGCTCTGCTGGGTACAAGTAAAATAAAATAGGTTAATTGTAATCGGATAAAAAAAAAACTTTATTACATTAATGAATTTTATAATATCACTTGGGAGAGGTGACACAGTCACAATATATGTCACCTCAAAGCATCCATATGGTTTTGTAAATTTCATGTGAACCCAACCAGGATTCGAACCCAGCACACTCCAAACTGTGCCAACAGCCTTAACCACTGGGCTATACTGGGTCTTGGAATGACAATTCATTGTTTCATTCACAAATGTAATCGAGGACTTCTGGCTCAGTAAAGTATTATGAGGTAGGACAAAATACCATCACCCAGACTGGGATTTGAACCCAGTAACTTCCATTCTGAGTGAGCAGTCTTAACCCCTGGACCATCCTGGTTCTTGTGAAAAACCGATTGTGTTCCATACTTAAATGTAATCGAGGAATCCTGGCTCAGTAAAGTATTATGAGGTAGAACAAAATACCATCAACCAGAGTGGGATTTGAACCCAGTACCTTCCGTTCTGAGGAAGCAGTATTAACCCCTGGACTATCCTCTGTTCTTGTGAAGAGGAGATTGTGTTCCAAACACAAATGTAACCGAGGACTCTTGGCTCAATAAAGTATTATGACATAGAACAAAACACCGTCAAAGAGAGTGGAGTTTGAACCTAGTACATTTCATTCCGAGTAAGCAGTCTCAACCACTGGACCATCCTGGGTTTAATGAAGACAAGATTGTGTTCCTGTACAGTGTTGACAGAGATTGAAAGGTGCTGGATTCGAATCCTAATTGGGTTGACATGGCTTTAAAGTGACATATATTGTGACTGTGTCACTTCCCCCATTGTACTTTTGAAATATTTTTTTTACAAAATATTCCAAGTTATGGATTTGAACCCAGTAGTACTGCATGAGAGGCAGCATTTCTAACCATTGAGCTAACCTGCATCTTGTGACTAGATTTTGACAATAATTTGTTCCATCATCAATCAATCAATCACTCTATATTTATATAGCCCTAAATCACAAGTTTCTCAAAGGGCTGCACAACCCACAATGACACCCTTGGTTCAGATCCCTCATAAGGGCAAGGAAAAACTCACAACCCAGTGGGATGTCAACGTGAATGACTATGAAAAAACCTTGGAGAGGACCACAGATATGGGTGACCACCCTCCGCCTCCCTCTAGTGGAGACCAGATGCAATGGACGTCTACAGGGTCTAGCATAATAATGTGAAAGTCCAGTCCATAGTGGATCTAACATAATAGTGAGAGTCCAATCCATAGTGGGACCAGCAGGAGACCATCCCGAGCAGAGACGGGTCAGCAGAGCTGAGATGTCCCCGACCGATGCACAGGTGAGATGCACAGGACCCAGGATAGCCCAGTGGTTAAGGCTATTGACTGAGGTTGAAGGGTGCTGGGTTGGAAACCTGTTTGAGTTGACATCTAATTTACAAAACCGGCTGGATGCCTTCAAGGGGACATATTCTGACAGTGTCACTTCTGCCTGTTATATTTAAAAAAAATTATTTAATAAAATTGTTATTTTTATCCAATTACAATTAATCTATTTTCTTTTAATTGTACCCAGGAGAGGTCATTGGTCAACGCTCTTTATTATTAACTTCATACTCCTATTCCCACCCACCTGAGGAATTACACTCAATCACACACACACACAACCACACACACACGCACACACACACACACACATTCACAGGTAACCCCAAAATTGTCATCATTGACTATTTGATGATTATGTAGAAAAGTGTCAACAAGAATCCAAAATACATTCTGTTAGCAGTACTAAAATATCGATATCCCAGTTGGTTTGATATGTAACTGAGGTCAAACATCTTGTTCCACATCAATCATAGTTTACTGCAACAGGTGTCACGATTACATTAGTGAATGAGCCAGACTACTCTTGCAACAAGACTAAAAATAGCTTAATGGTTAAAACTGCTGCTTTCAGTCAGAAAAAGTGGATTCAAATCCATAACTTTGGGGAACTATTTTTTTGTTTCACCTATCATAGTTTCATAATTGCATTTGTATATGAGCAAAAATCATGTCCTGATGGGACCCAGGATAGCTCAATGGTCAACATTGTGGGCTCCTGATACAGGAGGGCTGGGTTCCAATTCCCATTGGTTTAATATGTAACTTAGGTTCAAAAGTTTTTGCCACCTTAAGCATTGTTTACTGCGACAGGTGTCACAATTAGTGAATGAGCCAGACAATGTCTGCAACAAGACTGAGGGTAACTTAATGGTTAAGACTGCTGCCTCTCAGTCAGTAAAACTCGTTTCAAATCCATAAATTGCAGTAGCTACTTTTTTTTCACTTATCATAGCTAGTGTAAAAATGAATGCATTCGTGTATTAAGAAAAATGAGGCTGCAACAAAACCCAGGATCGCGCAAAGGTTAAGACTGCTGCCTCTCACGCAGTACTACTAGGTTTGAATCCATTTAAAAAAAGGAAACTTTGAAGATCTATTTTTTTGTTTCACCAATCATAGTTTAATGATTGCATTTGTATAAGAGCGAAAATCAGTTCTTGCTAGGATCCAGGATAGCTTTGTTGTTAAAACTGCTTCCTCTCACTCTGTATTATTGAGTTCAAATCCATAAAGTATGGTTAAAGTAGAACAAATTACTATCAAAATGATGTCAAAGTAAGAGCCAGGATAGCTCAATGGTTAAGACTGCTGCCTCTCACGCAGTACTACTGGGTTCAAGACTTGGAAGATCTTGTTTTTGTTTACCCTCGATCATAGTTGACTGATTCCATTTGTATATGACCGAAAACCAAAATTGAAAGAGACCCAGGATAGGTCAATGGTTAAGACTGCTGCCTCTCATGCAGTACTACTGGGTTCAAAACTTGGAATATCTTGTTTTTGTTTAGCCTCGATCAGTTCATTGATTACATTTGTATATGAGCGAAAACCAGAACTTCTTGGGACCCAGGATAGCTCAATGGTCAACACACTGGGCTCATAGTACAGAGGTACTGAGTTCAAATCCCATACATGGAATCAGTAATTTGGCTGTATGGCGTCAAGACGACATACATTGTGGGGTGTTTCTTCTCCCCCACACAGAGTAATGTTATGTGGTAGTTGTTTGACTAGTTAAAAAATTAAGTCAACACTAAAGATAATAATAAAAATAAAAAAAATTGTCAAATAGTCAAAAATAACACCTCAGGGGTTACCTGTGTGTGTGTGTGTGTGTGTGTGTGCGCGTGTGCGCGCGTGTGCGCGTATGCGTGTGTGAGAATGAGTGTGTGCAAGTGAGTGTAATTCCAGAGGTGGGTGGGAATAGGAGTAAAAAATAAATAATACAGAACGTTGACCAATGAGCTCTCCTGGGTACAAGTAAAATAAAAATAGGTTAATTGTAATTGGATAAAAAAAAAAAGTTTATTAAATTAATGAATTTTTAATATCACTTGGGAGAGGTGACACAGTCACAATATATGTCACCTCAAAGCCTCCATAGGGTTTTGTAAATTTCATGTCAACCCAACCAGGATTCGAAACCAGCACCCTCCAAACTGTGCCGACAGTCTTAACCATTGAGCTATACTGGGTCTTGAAATGACAATTCATTGTTTCATACACAAATGTAATCGAGGACTTCTGGCTCAGTAAAGTATTATGAGGTAGGACAAAATACCATCACCCAGACTGGGATTTGAACCCAGTACCTTCCATTCTGAGTGAGCAGTCTTAACCCCTGGACCATCCTGGTTCTTGTAAAAACCGGATTGTGTTCCATACTTAAATGTAATCGAGGAATCCTGGCTCAGTAAAGTATTATGAGGTAGAACAAAATACCATCAACCAGAGCGGGATTTGAACCCAGTACCTTCCGTTCTGAGTAAGCAGTATTAACCCCTGGACTATCCAGGTTCTTGTGAAGAACAGATAGTGTCCCAAACACAAATGTAATCGAGGACTCTTGGCTCAATAAAGTATTATAACATAGAACAAAACACCGTCTAACAGAGTGGGGTTTGAACCCAGTACATTTCATTCCGAGTCAGCAGTCTCAACCACTGGACTATCCTCCATCTTGAGCTAACAAGATTTTTTTTCCATACACAAATGTAATCGACGACCCTTAGCTCAGTAAAGTATGATGAGGTTCAAACAAAAAATACCTTCAACTAGAGTGGGGTTTGAACTCAGTACCTTGTTTTCCAAGTCAGCAGTCTTAACCCCTGGTCTATCCTGGGTTTTATGAAGACAAGATTGTGTTCCTGTACAGGGTGTACATTGCCTTCGACCGATTGTAGCTGAGATAGGCACCAGCGCCCCCCGCGATCCCAAAGGGGAATAAGCGGTAGAAAAATGGATGGATGGATGGATTGTGTTCCATACACAAATGTAATTAATGAATCCTGGTTCAGTAAAGTATGATGAGGTGGAACAAAATTCTGTCAATTCAAGTGGGGTTTGAACCAAGTATATCTCATTCCAAGTCAGCAGTCTTTACCACTGTGCTGTCCTTCCTCCTGTCCAGAACAGATTTTTTTTCCAGACACAAATGTTATCTACGACCCCTGGCTCTCTAAAGTACGATGAAGTGAAATAAAACCAGAGTGGGGTTTAAACCCAGTACCATTCATTTTGAGTCAGCAGTCTTAACCCCTGCTCCATCTTGGGTCTTAAGTCCCATTTTAAAACTCATTTGTATACTCTAGCCTTTAAATAGACCCCTTTTTTAGACCAGTTGATCTGCCGTTTTTTTTTCTTTTTTTCTACTCTGCTTCCTTTTCTCTTGTGGAAGAGGGGCCACAGGTCCGGTGGCCAAGGATGAAGTGCCAGCTGTCCAGAGTCGGCACCCGGGGTGGACCGCTTGCCTGTGCATCGGTTATATATATATATATGATATATGATGTGTGAAATATGATGTATGATGTGTGATGTATTATGTGTGATGTATCATGTGTGATATATGATGTGTAATATATTATGTATGATGTGTGATGTATGATGTGTGATGTATCATGTGTGATGAATGAAGTGTGATACATGATGTGTGATATATGGCGTGTGATGTATAATGTATGATGTGTGACGTATTATGTGTGATGTATGATGTGTGATGTATCATGTGTGATGAATGAAGTGTGATACATGATGTGTGATATATGGCGTGTGATGTATAATGTATGATGTGTGACGTATCATGTGTGATGTATGATGTGTGATATATGATGTGTGATATATTATGTATGATGTGTGATGTATGTATGATACATGATATGTGATGTATGATGTGTGATGTATCATGTGTGATGAATGAAGTGTGATACATGATGTGTGATGTATGGCGTGTGATGTATGATGTGTGAAGTATGATGTTTGATGTATGTTTGATACATGATGTATGATACACGATGTGTGATGTATGATGTGTGAAGTATGATGTTTGATGTATGTTTGATACATGATGTATGATACACGATGTGTGATGTATGATGTGTGAAGTATGATGTTTGATGTATGTTTGATACATGATGTATGATACACGATGTGTGATGTATGATGTGTGATGTATGAAGTGGGATACATGATGCGTGATATATGACGTGTGATACATTTGTGATGCATGATGTGTGATATATGATGTGTGATGTATGATGTGTGGTTTAGTTAGAGTACGGGCCCTGAAATGGGTAGGTTGCGAGTTCAAACCCCGGCCAAGTTAAACCAAAGACTATAAAAATGTGACCGAATACCTCCCTGCTTGGCACTCAGTATCAAGGGTTGGAATTGGTGGTTAAATCACCAAAAATGATTCCCGGGCGTGGCCACCACTGCTACTCACTGCTCCCCTCACCTCCCAAGGGGTGGAACAAGTGAATGGGTCAAATGCAGAGGACAAAATTGACCACACCGAGTGTGTGTTTGACTATCATTGGTACTTTAACTTAACTTAAGAATTGCTATTGCAACATCTAGTGGACACATTTAGAACCGCGGCCCGCTTGTCTGACATCTCCGCGCCAGAACGAAGCTGTGAACGTCAGTTTTTATAGGAATGCCTTTTTTTTTTTTTTTTGTATTCGACATCCGCTTTCAGGAACCACACCAAAAACCTGAATTTTGTTCCACCAGCCCACCCCAGACCGCTCCACAAGGTTTTATGGGAAATAGTTCAAACCTGCACACAAACAAACAACGAAGTTGAATACAGATGATGTAGGGGAAAAAAAGAGGGTTCAATACAGTTTTTCTTGTTTTTTAAATGCTACATATATAACA
Organism: Nerophis ophidion; assembly: GCF_033978795.1. Lineage (NCBI taxonomy): Eukaryota > Metazoa > Chordata > Actinopteri > Syngnathiformes > Syngnathidae > Nerophis > Nerophis ophidion. The sequence continues at coordinate 40,223,508 of NC_084628.1, read as the reverse complement.
TTACCATATTTCCGTGTAGTGTATATTTAGCTGGGTGCCATGTGAGAGCAGTTTTCTGCAGAGAATTGTGTACGAGGGGGGGGAAAAAAAGAAGCTGCATCCATGCAATTTGCAGCCGGGCAATAAAGCATGCCCTTTGCCATCTGGTGACAGGCCCGGCTTTAATTAGCTCAATGAAATAGGAGGTGGTGCTCACTTTGCTCGCAACTTTTCTTTCCTAATTAAAGTTGTCCCCAAAACCACGCGTCTAAAAATAATGCCGGCATGTGCCATCATTTTACGCCGAGACGTCGGCACGGCCAATTTTGGGGGAATAGCGGCGAGGCGTGTGGGTCAAAAGGTTAGTTGGTTGCCAGGGTTCAATCGCGAGTGAGCCAAAAGGGCCATTTAAAACACGATGTTTGCGTCCAAAATTGGTGAGTCAGACGGAGTCAACGGCCTCGGAGTCGGCTCTCGGTCGCTAATAGAAAACAGCTGACCTGAAAAAGTGCAGGTTAGAACCTTACACGTTCAATTGCAACCTTTTGTCATAGCAAACAGTGCACTGATTTGCAACTCGGGCTGCAAAAGGGGTGGAATATTTTCCGGAAATTCTCCGGAAATGTACCAAGAGAGGTTAAGCTCGGTAAGTTTGGCCGAGCACCCAATTCTTTCTCACCACCAAGCAAAAACCACGCATGACCTGAGGTCCCTTTTAAACTGGTTAAAGCTATCCAGGGTAAATCCCGCCTAACGTTATCCAAGTCCACACACACACACAATGGTCGTTTAAGACCCCTTCCCAGCCTCCGTCAGCCGGCGCAACGCGACCTGGTACGCATGCGCGGAAAAATGCGCACGTCATAGTCACCTCCAGTGTTGTTTTGTGTGCAACTTGTTAAATGTAACTTATCTGAACAATATCGATAATCAATAGTGATTAGATAACAAGGCCCACCTGGGCCATCCACACTGTCTTCCAGGCCGTTCCTTGCACACCCCGTTCCGTGGCAGGCCCGCAACTTCTTAAATGTAACTTATCTGAACAATATCCAGTGTCGTGCTATTTCAATGAACTGGAATCCAGGGTGCCGTGGGGCCCTATGGTAGAGAATCACACCTCCGGTTGCAAAGGGGTAGGAAGTTCCCGGTGAATCTCTGTAAACTTTATGGAAATTTACCACAGGATGTTAAGCTCGGTAAGTTTGGCCGAGCACCCAATTCTTTCTCACCACCAAGCAAAAACCACGCATGACCTGAGGTCCCTTTTAAACTGGCTAAAGCTATCCAGGGTAAATCCCGCCTAACCTTATCCTTATCCACACACACACAATGGTCGTTTAAGACCCCCACCCCCGCCTCCGTCAGCCGGCGCAACGCGACCTAGTACGCATGCGCGGGAAAATGCGCACGTCATAGTCACCTCCAGTGTTGTTTTGTGTGCAACTTGTTAAATGTAACTTATCTGAACAATATCGATAATCAATAGTGATTAGATAACAGGGCCCACCTGGGCCATCCACACTGTCTTCCAGGCCGTTCCTTGCACACCCCGTTCCGTGGCAGGCCCGCAACTTCTTAAATGTAACTTATCTGAACAATATCCAGTGTCGTGCTATTTCAATGAACTGGAATCCAGGGTGCCGTGGGGCCCTATGGTAGAGAATCCCACCTCCGGTTGCAAAGGGGTGGGAAGTTCCCGGTGAATCTCTGTAAACTTTCCGGAAATTTACCACAGGAAGTTAAGCTCGGTAAGTTTGGCCGCGCACCCAATTCTTTCTCACCACCAAGCAAAAACCACGCATGACCTGAGGTCCCTTTTAAACTGGCTAAAGCTATCCAGGGTAAATCCCGCCTAACCTTATCCTTATCCACACACACACAATGGTCGTTTAAGACCCCCAACCCCGCCTCCGTCAGCCGGCGCAACGCGACCTGGTACGCATACGCGGGAAAATGCGCAAGTCATAGTCACCTCCAGTGTTGCTTTGTGTGCAACTTGTTAAATGTAACTTATCTGAACAATATCGATAATCAATAGTGATTAGATAACAGGGCCCACCTGGGCCATCCACACTGTCTTCCAGGCCGTTCCTTGCACACCCCGTTCCGTGGCAGGCCCGCAACTTCTTAAATGTAACTTATCTGAACAATATCCAGTGTCGTGCTATTTCAATGAACTGGAATCCAGGGTGCCGTGGGGCCCTATGGTAGAGAATCACACCTCCGGTTGCAAAGGGGTGGAAAATTCCCGGTGAATCTCTGGAAACTTTCCGGAAATTTACCACAGGAAGTTAAGCTCGGGAAGTTTGGAAATTTTGAACCATGTTTTTTTCATATTCCAAGTTGGACAACGCCAAAAAAAATGCAATTTTACATAAATTGACTTGGAACCGACCTTAGTTCAGAGTCACTGCTGCTGGTAGAAGTAGTTAAGAAAATGAGTCACATATTTAAAACATGATTCTAAAGTGTGCAGCCCAGCCTCACCCTTCCAGCAGACCCTGGGTATATTGAGTCTGAGACCCCCTGATTGAGAGGATCAATGGAAACGGACTCATGAAGAGATCCTGACTATGGTTGCGAAAGGTTGGAAAGTTTCCGGTAAATTTCCGGATCTAAAATAATGTGGGAGTCCAGTCCATAGTGGATCTAACATAATAGTGTGAGAGTCCAGTCCATAGTGGATCTAACATAATAGTGTGAGAGTCCAGTCCATAGTGGATCCAACATAATAGTGAGAGTCCAGTCCATAGTGGATCTAAGATAATAGTGAGTCCAGTCCATAGTGGATCTAACATAATAGTGAGTCCAGTCCATAGTGGATCTAACATAATAGTGTGAGTCCAGTCCATAGTGGATCCAACATAATAGTGTGAGAGTCCAGTCCATAGTGGATCTAACATAATAGTGAGAGTCTAGTCCATAGTGGATCTAACATAATAGTGACAGTCCAGTCCATAGTGGATCTAACATAATAGTGAGAGTCCAGTCCATAGTGGATCTAACATACTAGTGAGAGTCCAGTCCATAGTGGATCCAAGATAATAGTGAGTCCAGTCCATAGTGGATCGAACATAATAGTGACAGTCCAGTCCATAGTGGATCTAACATAATAGTGAGTCCAGTCCATAGTGGATCTAACATAATAGTGACAGTCCAGTCCATAGTGGATCTAACATAATAGTGAGAGTCCAGTCCATAGTGGATCCAAGATAATAGTGAGTCCAGTCCATAGTGGATCTAACATAATAGTGAGAGTCCAGTCCATAGTGGATCTAACATAATAGTGAGTCCAGTCCATAGTGGATCTAACATAATAGTGTGAGAGTCCAGTCCATAGTGGATCTAACATAATAGTGACAGTCCAGTCAAAAGTGGATCTAACATTATGATGTGAGAGTCCAGTCCATAGTGGATCTAAAATAATAGTGAGTCCAGTCCATAGTGGATCTAACATAATATTGTGAAATTCCAGTCCATAGTGGATTTAACATAATAGTGAGAGTCCAGTCCATAGTGGATCTAACATAATACTGTGAGAGTCTAGTCCATAGTGGATTTAACATAATAGTGTGAGTCCAGTCCATAGTGGATCTAACATAATAGTGAGAGTCCAGTCCATAGTGGATCTAACATAATAGTGAGTCCAGTCCATAGTGGATCTAACATAATAGTGACAGTCCAGTCCATAGTGGATCTAACATAATAGTGAGAGTCCAGTCCATAGTGGATCCAAGATAATAGTGAGTCCAGTCCATAGTGGATCTAACATAATAGTGAGAGTCCAGTCCATTGTTGATCTAACATAATAGTGAGTCCAGTCCATAGTGGATCTAACATAATAGTGTGAGAGTCCAGTCCATAGTGGATGTAACATAATAGTGACAGTCCAGTCAAAAGTGGATCTAACATTATGATGTGAGAGTCCAGTCCATAGTGGATCTAAAATAATAGAGAGTCCAGTCCATAGTGGATCTAACATAATATTGTGAAAGTCCAGTCCATAGTGGATTTAACATAATAGTGAGAATCCAGTCCATAGTGGATCTAACATAATACTGTGAGAGTCCAGTCCATAGTGGATCTAACATAATAGTGTGAGAGTCCAGTCCATAGTGGGGCCAGCAGGAGATCATCTTGAGTGGAGACAGGTCAGCAGTGCAGAGACGTCCCCAACTGATGCACAGATGAGTGGTCCACCGACAGAAAAGAAACGGCAGATCAACTGGTCTAAAAGGGGGTGTATTTAAAGGCTAGAGTATACAAATGAGTTTTAAGATGGGACTTAAATGCTTCTACTGAGGTAGCATCTCTAACTGTTACTGCTAGAACATTCCAGAGTATTGGAGCCCCAATAGAAAACGCTCTATGGCTTCTCTACATGTTATGTAAACGACAACAAAGTCTTTTAAATGTCATAATATGACGCCTTTGATGTGTCTTTTAATAAGTACAGTATCTTTGTCAGGTAGACTCTAGTATTGGCTCTCAAGTGTTGTTATCCCCTCATACCTCATATTGCAACAATTTTATACCAATGGAAATCTTTAAAATGATCATTTATTCGAGCCGTTGGACTGCCGGCTACATCGGACCCTGGAGGAAACATTCATGTCAGCCCTGAAATGTGTGCCAATCCATCCAAAAAGCAGCTGATAAGTAAGGGAATGAGTGCGTGCAGATATCTGTAACACATGTATGGCAAGTCATCTAAAAGTATGACTTCATTGAGAATTCATGCACCTGCTGCTCGGTCATTCCAAATATGCAAAGTCTTCCGTCTCAAAGGAAAAAAGCCACAAGGTTCCCTCAGAAGGTTCTCATTTGGTTCTCGTCACGGTTTTTCACGATGCACACACGCTATGACGCCACTTGATTTCTGACAATTAGTGGAATTTGTCTAATCCCAGTGTGGAACATCCTGCACAAACACAGCCGGTTCAGTCAGTGCGTATAATCCAGGCCTGGGCAGATGAAGGCCCCGGGGGCCACATGCGGCCCGTTAATCTTTTCAATCTGGACCGCCGGACATTCCCAAATAATTTTTTTAGATGTTTAAGATGTAAAGGGTAGCTGTCATTATGATGTGCACTCATCTTTTCTAATGACCCTAAGTCCTCAACTATACTAAGTCTTTACATGCTTGGAATCTGCGTCATATACTAGTTACTATGATCATCTAATGAGTTACTATGGTCATCTAATGAGTTACTATGGTCACCTAATGAGTTACTATGGTCATCTAATGAGTTACTATGGTCACCTAATGAGTTACTATGGTCATCTAATGAGTTACTATGTTCATCTAATGAGTTACTATGGTCACCTAATGAGTTACTATGGTCATCTAATGAGTTACTATGGTCATCTAATAAGTTACTATGGTCATCTAATGAGTTACTATGGTCATCTAATGAGTTACTATGGTCATATAATGAATTACTATGGTCATATAATGAATTACTATGGTCATATAATGAATTACTTTGGTCATCTAATGAGTTACTATGGTCATCTAATTAGTTATTATGGTCATATAATGAATTACTATGGTCATATAATGAATGAGTGCACAAGATGGCGGCGCCCGGACGGGCTGCGACACTGCGGTGCTCTTGCTAAAGATGGAACATTTGGCGGAAATGCCGGACAGTTCTGCAGACTTCATGGCTGGCTCGCATCGTGGTCACTCCGTGATCACGTACGACCGCCAGACACTTCTGGATATGGACATATTGGGCCGTTTTGGACTGATAGACGCGGGCGTGCTAAACATGCTAACTAGCATGGGGATTCGTCGGCGGCTACGTCCAGCGGCCTGTGAAGCAGGGGAGTCTAGTAGCAGCGGGGGCCGTCTACGGAGCAGACGCCAGCGGTGTGATCGGAAACGCGGATGTCGAGCGGGGCTAAAAACAAAGCAGAAGGCTAATCCCCACAGAACACCACTTTCCTCCATCCCGAAGACGGATTTAGATGGAAAATGCGCGACTACTGGTCTGGGTAAGGAGTCAGTTAAATTAGAACAAGTTTTTTCTGCTTTGAGTGTTTCAGAGTTGGACAAGTGTTTTACTGAGGTGGCTAACTATGATGCGTGCAGTTTATCAAAGCAACAAACAAACAATCGGAAAATCCCCGTTACTGAGGTGGCTAACCATGATGCGTGCAGTTTATCAAAGCAACAAACAAACAATCGGAACATTCCCGTCGTATCAATTCCTAGATATGGTCGTAATTATACTGAATGCACTGGGCATAATAAACACAACATTATTAATATTGCTACTACGGATAATTTGATCAAAAATTCCCTAAAACAGCCCGCTACCTATAATATAGGTTTTTTAAACATAAGATCATTGTCTCCCAAAACGTTGTTAGTTAATGATATTATCAGAGACAACAATCTTAACGTCATCGGTCTCAGTGAAACCTGGCTTAAACCAAACGACTTTTTTGCGCTAAATGAGGCATGTCCTCCTAACTTTACACATGCGCATATTGCCCGTCCGCTTAAAAGGGGTGGGGGGGTCGCACTAATATACAACGAAAACTTTAACCTTAGTCCTAACATAAATAATAAATATAAATCGTTTGAGGTGCTTACTATGAGGTCTGTCACACCGCTGCCTCTACACCTGGCTGTTATCTACCGCCCCCCAGGGCCCTGTTCGGACTTTATCAATGAATTCTCAGAGTTCGTTGCTGATCTAGTGACACACGCCGATAATATAATCATAATGGGGGACTTTAATATCCATATGAATACCCCATCGGACCCACCGTGCGTAGCGCTCCAGACTATAATTGATAGCTGTGGTCTCACACAAATAATAAATGAACCCACGCATCGCAACGGTAATACGATAGACCTAGTGCTTGTCAGGGGTATCACCGCTTCCAAAGTTACGATACTCCCGTATACTAAAGTATTGTCCGATCATTACCTTATAAAATTCGAGGTTCAGACGCATGTTCGTCAAACTAATAATAATAATAACTGCTATAGCAGCCGCAACATTAATACGGCCACAACGACAACTCTTGCTGACCTACTGCCCTCGGTAATGGCACCATTCCCAAAGTATGTGGGCTCTATTGATAACCTCACTAACAACTTTAACGACGCCCTGCGCGAAACCATTGATAACATAGCACCGCTAAAGTTAAAAAAGGCTCCAAAAAAGCGCACCCCGTGGTTTACAGAAGAAACTAGAGCTCAGAAATTATTATGCAGAAAGCTGGAACGCAAATGGCGCACGACTAAACTTGAGGTGCACCATCAAGCATTTAGTGATGGTTTAATAACTTATAAACGCATGCTTACCTTAGCTAAAGCTAATTATTACTCAAATCTCATCCACCGTAATAAAAACGATCCTAAATTTTTGTTTAGTACGGTAGCATCGCTTACCCAACAAGGGACTCCTTCCAGTAGCTCCACCCACTCAGCTGATGACTTTATGCAATTCTTTAGTAAGAAAATTGAAGTCATTAGAAAGGAGATTAAAGACAATGCGTCCCAGCTACAACGGGGTTCTATTAACACTGACACGATTGTATATACGGCGGATACTGCCCTCCAAAATAGTTTCTCTCGTTTTGAGGAAATAACATTAGAGGAATTGTTACAACGTGTAAATGGAATAAAACAAACAACATGTTTACTTGACCCTCTTCCTGGGAAACTGATCAAGGAGCTCTTTGTATTATTAGGTCCATCAGTGCTAAATATTATAAACTTATCACTTTCCTCGGGCACTGTTCCCCTAGCATTCAAAAAAGCGGTTATTCATCCTCTTCTTAAAAGACCTAACCTCGATCCTGACCTCATGGTAAACTACCGACCGGTGTCTCACCTTCCCTTTATTTCAAAAATCCTCGAAAAAATTGTTGCGGAGCAGTTAAATGAACACTTAGCGTCTAACAATCTATGTGAAACCTTTCAATCCGGTTTCAGGGCAAATCACTCGACGGAGACAGCCCTCGCAAAAATGACTAATGATCTATTGCTAACGATGGATTCTGATGCGTCATCTATGTTGCTGCTCCTCGATCTTAGCGCTGCTTTCGATACCGTCGATCATAATATTTTATTAGAACGTATCAAAACACGAATTGGTATGTCAGACTTAGCCCTGTCTTGGTTTAACTCTTATCTTACTGATAGGATGCAGTGTGTCTCCCATAACAATGTGACCTCGGACTACGTTAAGGTAACGTGTGGAGTTCCCCAGGGCTCGGTCCTTGGCCCTGCACTCTTCAGCATCTACATGCTGCCGCTAGGTGACATCATACGCAAATACGGTGTTAGCTTTCACTGTTATGCTGATGACAACTCTACATGCCCCTAAAGCTGACCAACACGCCGGATTGTAGTCAGCTGGAGGCGTGTCTTAATGAAATTAAACAATGGATGTCCGCTAACTTTTTGCAACTCAATGCCAAAAAAACGGAAATGCTGATTATCGGTCCTGCTAGACACCGAACTCTATTTAATAATACAACTCTAACATTTGACAACCAAACAATTAAACAAGGCGACACGGTAAAGAATCTGGGTATTATCTTCGACCCAACTCTCTCCTTTGAGGCACACATTAAAAGCGTTACTAAAACGGCCTTCTTTCATCTCCGTAATATCGCTAAAATTCGCTCCATTCTGTCCACTAAGGACGCTGAGATCATTATCCATGCGTTTGTTACGTCTCGCCTCGACTACTGTAACGTATTATTTTCGGGTCTCCCCATGTCTAGCATTAAAAGATTACAGTTGGTACAAAATGCGGCTGCTAGACTTTTGACAAGAACAAGAAAGTTTGATCACATTACGCCTGTACTGGCTCACCTGCACTGGCTTCCTGTGCACTTAAGATGTGACTTTAAGGTTTTACTACTTACGTATAAAATACTACACGGTCTAGCTCCATCCTATCTTGCCGATTGTATTGTACCATATGTCCCGGCAAGAAATCTGCGTTCAAAGGATTCCGGCTTGTTAGTGATTCCCAAAGCCCAAAAAAAGTCTGCGGGCTATAGAGCGTTTTCCGTTCGGGCTCCAGTACTCTGGAATGCCCTCCCGGTAACAGTTCGAGATGCCACCTCAGTAGAAGCATTTAAGTCTCACCTTAAAACTCATTTGTATACTGTAGCCTTTAAATAGACTCCCTTTTTAGACCAGTTGATCTGCTGTTTCTTTTCTTTTTCTTCTATGTCCCACTCTCCCCTGTGGAGGGGGTCCGGTCCGATCCGGTGGCCATGTACTGCTTGCCTGTGTATCGGCTGGGGACATCTCTGCGCTGCTGATCCGCCTCGACATCTCTGCGCTGCTGATCCGCCTCCGCTTGGGATGGTTTCCTGCTGGTTCCGCTGTGAACGGGACTCTCGCTGCTGAGTTGGACCCGCTTTGGACTGGACTCTCGCGACAGTGTTGGATCCATTGTGGATTGAACTTTCACAGTATCATGTTAGACCCGCTCGACATCCATTGCTTTCCTCCTCTCTAAGGTTCTCATAATCATTATTGTCACAGACGTCCCACTGGATCATTATTGTCACCGATGTCCCACTGGGTGTGAGTTTTCCTTGCCCTTATGTGGGCCTACCGAGGATGTCGTGGTGGTTTGTGCAGCCCTTTGAGACACTAGTGATTTAGGGCTATATAAGTAAACATTGATTGATTGATTGATTGAATTACTATGGTCATATAATGAATTACTATGGTCATATAATGAATTACTTTGGTCATCTAATGAGTTACTATGGTCATCTAATTAGTTATTATGGTCATATAATGAATTACTATGGTCATCTAATGAGTTACTATGGTCATCTAATGAGTTACTATGGTCATCTAATGAGTTACTATGGTCATCTAATTAATTACTTTGGTCATCTAATGAATTACTATGGTCATCTAATTAGTTACTATGGTCATCTAATGAGTTACTATGGTCATCTAGTTAGTTATTATGGTCATATAATGAGTTACTATGGTCATCTAATTAGTTACTATGGTCATTTAATTAGTTACTATGGTCATCTAATGAGTTACTATGGTCACCTAATGAGTTACTATGGTCATCTAATGAATTACTATGGTCATCTAATGAATTACTATGGTCACCTAATGAGTTACTATGGTCATCTAATTAGTTACTATGGTCATCTAATGAGTTACTATGGTCATCTAATGAGTTACTATGGTCATCTAATAAGTTACTATGGTCATCTAATGAGTTACTATGGTCATCTAATGAGTTACTATGGTCATCTAATTAGTTACTATGGTCATCTAATAAGTTACTATGGTCATCTAATGAGTTACTATGGTCATCTAATTAGTCACTATGGCCATCTAATGAGTTACTATGGTCATCTAATTAGTCACTATGGCCATCTAATGAGTTTCTATGGCCATCTAATTAGTCACTATGGTCATCTAATTAGTTACTATGGTCATCTAATGAATTACTATGCTCATCTAATGAGTCGCTATGGTCATCTAATGAGTTGCTATGGTCATCTAATGCGTTACTATGGTCATCTAATGAGTTACTATGGTCATCTAATGAATTACTATGGTCATCTAATGAATTACTATGGTCATCTAATTAGTTACTATGGTCATCTAATGAATTACTATGGTCATCTAATTAGTTACTATGGTCATCTAATGAGTTACTATGGTCATCTAATGAGTTACTATGGTCATCTAATGAGTTACTATGGTCATCTAATGAGTTACTATGGTCATCTAATTAGTCACTATGTTAATGTAAGTTAGCTCAGACGAGGCAACAAGCAGTGTGGGTGGGGAGTGTTTCCACAGAGTGTTTCCAGAGCCTGAAATGTGTGTGTCAGGGACAAACGTGGAGGGATTTTTTTACAGCAAACTTGTAAAACTTAGAGATGTTTCAGATATATCAGATTGTAGGTGTGTTTGTTTTTAACCGTCATATTCATATTTCACTGTTAGTTGCATTTTTGTTGTGTTTCGCTTGATTGTAAAATATGTGGATGGAGGGAGGGTGTGACGTTCATTTGTTGTCAATATTCAGTGTTTTATCCTTCATAGTTAATATTGTAAATCCCACATTCTTTATTTTCATCTACATTCTGGGTGTCTCATTCAGTTAAAACAAAAAGAAAAAAATATATATTCCCTTTTTTAAAGGGGAACATTATCACCAGACTTATGTAAGCGTCATAATATACCTTGATGTTGCAGAAAAAAGACCGTATATTTTTTTAACCGATTTCCGAACTCTAAATGGGTGAATTTTGGCGAATCAAACGCCTTTCTGTTTTTCGCTCTCTCAGCGACGACGTGAGAAGGTGACGCCACATCGAGTCGAATCAGCTCTGTTATTTTCCGTTTTTTTCCATTGTTTGTCGTTACAACACGATTAGGGACGAATTCAAGTTGATTTACGTAGAATGTGCATCGATTAGCACGGCATGCTAATCGATGCTAACATGCTATTTAGACTAGCTGTGTGCATTATGCCACATTTGTAGCTATATTTACATCCAGCCTTTCCCTCCATCCACATTTAATGCCAAACAAACACATACCAATCGACGGATTTAAGTTGCACCAGTGTCAAGAGATGCGAAAGTCCGTCGTTTGGTTTTTACCGGCGATGCTACGACGTAGATGGCAAGAATGTCTGGATATCCTGCGACACTCAAAGCAGATGCATTCCCAACGATAAAGTCAACGAAATCACAAAAGTGAGTGTTGTTGTTATTGAATTATTGATCCAGTGTCAATGCGAAAGTCCTGATTGGTTAATCTGTACATTTTACCGGCGATGCTAACGCAGAATAGCGTTAGCATGGCCAATGAGCGTCAATAGCTTCAGTTTCTTCTTCAATTTCGGTTTTGCTATCTGCCTCCATACTCCAACCATCTGTTTCAATACATGCTAAATCTGTTGAATCGCTTAAGCCGCTGAAATCCGAGTCTGAATCCGAGCTAATGTCGCTATATCTTGCTGGGCTATTAGCCATTGTTTGTATTGGAATCGCTATGTGACGTCACAGGGAAATGGACAGTGGCATCGCAAATAGCGAAAATCAAGCACTTTGAAGCGTTTTTTAGGGATATTCCGGGAGATGTAAAATTTAGAAAAAAACTTTGAAAAATAAAAGAAGCCACTGGGAACTGATTTTTATTGGTTTTAACCCTTCTGAAATTGTGATAATGTTCCCTTTTAAGAGTGTCTGTCATAACGTTTTTAGCTTTTAATCAGACATTATTGTGAGGTTTTGTATTAGTGTTCCTAAGAATAGCACATACTGTACAGCAAATTTTCGCAGCTTAGATACATATATATATATATATATATATATATATATATATATATATATATATATATATATATATAAATCTGAGCTGACATTGCTTAACATGATAAGTAATGAATAATTCCACTTGTAATAAGTGTTAAAAATAATGTTCAAAACATAAAACATTCTCATGCATTTTTAGTACATCCATCCATTTACCACCGCACCTGTTCAGGAAGTTGCATTAAGAAGTTATTTATTTATTAGAGGTTAGTGTGGGGCTTGTCCTCCTGGGGGTTCTTCAGACCACCAAGCCCCGATATGAGAGCCCGTTTCAGGGTTACGCTATTGTTTTATTTTTCAATAAGTGTCTCAGTTGCTTTCCAGCAATTGTATTTTTCTCTTTCGTTCTCCCTCGCGCTCTGGCTCCAGCCCCAACCCCAACCCCGTCTCTCCTCCCGGCTGCTGCTTATAACAGAGCGACAGGTTATTAGAGGCCATCTACGCAGCTCTCGCTGGTTTCCAGGCCGGTCCTGGCACACTCCATTTCACTGCAGGCCCGCGGGCCACGCCCCCTCCAATAGCAATGTTATTTCAAAGAATAAGAGACCTATTATACTCTAGAAATGTTGGTCTTACTTAAAAATGCAAGCGTTTAGTTGTGTTCGGTGTTAAAAAAAAATTATATGGCTCTTACGGACATACATTTTAAAATATTTGGCTTTTTGGCTCTCTCAGCCAAAAAGGTTCCCGACCCCTGGGTTAGTGCATGTGCCTCACAATACAAAGGTCCTGAGTAGTCATGTGTTCAATCCCGGGCTCAGGGTCGTTCTGTGTGGAGTTTGCATGTTTTCCCCGTGACTGTGTGGGTTCCCTCCGGGTACTGTGAATGTTGTCTGTCTGTCTGTGTTGGCCGTGTGATGAGGTGGCAACTTGTCCAGGGTGTACCCCGCCTTCTGTTCGAACGCAGCACCCCCCGCGACCCCAAAGTGGTAGAAGATGGATGGATGGATATATATATATATATATATATATATATATATATATATATATATATATATATATATATATATATATATATATTAGGGCTGGGCAACGATTAAAAATTTTAATCGAAGTTAATCGCACTATTTCTCAGATTAATCGCGATAACTGCATTGTATACGCAAAGCCCAATAATGAATTCAAAAGTAGTGTGTAGTGCACCTTTATTGGAATATTCTCCCACATGAACAAAAGCGCCAAAACATTTGTTGTGCAAACACAATTTAAATCAGTCCTTGTTAAACAGTAGCAGTTGAATAGCATATTTTATGAAAATCAACTCAAAAAATGTAAATACAAACATTTAAGCTTATTGCCACTGCCAGGGTATTTAAGTTATCCTGTTTGTTATGGAAAATAAATATAATCTACATACAAATCTCTGAGCCACAATCATAACATCTGAACAGGCAATTTCTGAGGTAACAGCAGAAACATTTTTTTTTATCAGAGATCTTATGTTTAAAAAACCTATATTATAGGTAGTGGGCTGTTTTAGGGAATTTTTGATCAAATTATCCATAGTGGCAATATTAATAATGTTGTGTTTATTCTGCATAGTGCACTTAAAATAATTTTGACCATATCTAGGAATTGATATGATGGGAATTTTCCAATTGTTTGCTTGGTGCTTTGATAAACTGAACGCATATACATGGTACTATATTGTGATGTTATGAGCCAGGGAAAAAAAGAACTACCCTACCCAGCATGCAACAGGAGTGACGAGCATGCGCGGTAGCCCGGTATAGGTTGTGTGTCGCCATGACGGCATCTTGTATGTTGTGATATGCACGCTCTGAAAACAAACGTTAAGAACTCAGCCAACACTCCTGGTCTGCATTATTCAGAAATAGACAGACAACACATATACTCCGCTGCTTCACAAGCCGGCAAAGTATTTCCATGCTAGCTAGCCGGTCTAGCAAGCACGCGTCATTCAGTCTAAAACGGCCCGATCTATCCACATCCAGAATTGTCTGGCGGTCGTAAGTGATCCCGGAGTGACCACGCTGTAAGCCAGTCATGAAATTTGTAGAATTGTCCGGTATTTTTTGCCAAATGTTCCATCTTTACCAAGAGCCCCTCGACGACAAAGTACATCCGGGAGATGCCATCTTGTTAAGAAAAGGCGTTAACAAAATAAAAGCATGTAAACAACATACGCAAATGTGCGATAAAATAATTGTCGGCGTTAATAGATTGATGAGTTAACGCGTAATTAACGCATTAATTTGCCCACCCCTAATATATATATATATATATATATATATATATATATATATTAAAAAACTAAAATTTGGGCAATTTTATAGAAAAAGTCATATTTTACCCATCAAAAGTCACAATTTTACAAAAAAAAATTTAAATGTTGGCAATATTATAATAATAATTGGAATATATATATATATATATATATATATATATACAATTTTACAAAAAAAAATTAAAATGTTGGCAATATTATAATAATATATATAATAATAATTGGAATATATATATATATATATATATATATATATATATATATATATATTCCAATTATTATTATAATATTGCCAACATTTTAATTTTTTTTTTGTAAAATTGTATATATATATATATATATATATATATATATATATATTCCAATTATTATTATAATATTGCCAACATTTTAATTTTTTTTTTGTAAAATTGTGACTTTTGATGGGTAAAATATGACTTTTTCTATAAAATTGCCCAAATTTTAGTTTTTTAATATATATATATAAGTGTGTGTGTGTGTGTGTGTGTGTGTGTGTGTGTGTGTGTGTGTGTGTGTGTGTGTGTCCTTTGTGGCCCCTCTTGTGGCTACAGGTGCTTCACATTACGCCTCATAAAACTCTGTGAGAGGAAAATTACTGCCACAATTTGTTCTGGATGGGCGGAGGCTGGGAAGTGAGAGGGGGGGGGGGTACTTGAGCGTGGCCTCGCCGAGGAAATATTGATATATGAATTTGTGACTGTGTTGTGTCTGCTAAAGGCTTCAGCATTCCATCCCCCCGTGCCAGGAAGGCCATATTGTTTTTCCATACAATTTAAGTGTGATTTTTCTTTTTCTCCGAGAAGGCTTTCGCGTCCCGCGCCAGCTGGCACGGCGGTGTGTTTGTGCCATACCCCGTCGGAAGGAAGGTCGCGGGGTGACGGGGGAGGGGGGGTGTTAGGGTCGCCTGGAGTGCACGTTGCAGAAAGGAAGTTGAGGTCATCTCAGAGAAGGCTGGCAACTTCCTGTCCCGAGTGGAGGTCTTACTGTCTCTTTAGTGTGTAATTCCATCACCTTCTAATAATAGTGCTTTAAGTCATTATCTACTAAATGGTAAATGGCTTATATATATATATATACTACTTTCCTGCCTTCAAGGTACTCAAAGCTGCCGTGCAAGGTCCCTAACCACCATCAGGAGCAAGGGTGACGGACGTGACGAGGTTGGTAGAAGGTGGGGTGCCGGATTTGTTCTTCCGTGGATGCGTCGGGCAAGAACACAGCGAATTGTCAGAAAATAAAGCTTTATTTAACTGATAAAACAGGCTCGAAAAAAAAAACACTGGTGCTAGGCTGATAAGGGAAACACATGGCGCTAGCATGAGAGCTAGGGAAACGAACAGAAACACTACACTTGGCACGAAGGCACAAAGAGCAAGATAAAAGCTACTAGGGGGCGGCATGGCGTAGTGGGTAGAGCGGCCGTGCCGGAAACCTGAGGGTTGCAGGTTCGCTTCCCACCTATTGACATCCAAATCGCTGCCGTTGTGTCCTTGGGCGGGACACTTCACCCTTGCCCCCGGTGCCGCTCACACTGGTGAATGGATGATGAATGATTGATAGGTGGTGGTCGGAGGGGCCGTAGGCGCAAACTGGCAGCCACGCTTCCGTCAGTCTGATGTAGCTTACCACCACCAGGTGTGAATGAATGATGGGTTCCCACTTCTCTGTGAGCGCTTTGAGTATCTAACAATAGAAAAGCGCGATATACATCTAATCCATTATTATTATTATTATTATTACTAGCATGAGAGCTAAGGAAAAACTAGGCGTAGCGTGAAAGCTAGCGAGAGGAAAACAATGAATAGCAGTCGTCACTTGTTGCGTGTAAGCAAATTTAGGAACCGAGGACGAAATAACAAAAGGGGCAGGCTTAAATAAGGCAGTCATCAAGAGGAACAGGTGTGCGTGGAAAACAAGGGGCAGGTGAAAACTAATGAGCAACCATGGTAACGGATTAAACACAGGAAATAAGGAGGTCAAACTAGATATAAAAAAGGAACAAAGCAACAATATGGTATGAGCCGGGCATCGGATCAAAACATGGGGATCGAACCAGGAACCCTCAGGTTGCTGGCACGGCCACTCTCCCAACCTTCGCCACGCCATCCCCAACTTGGCTTTACGACGCACAATTCACGCTCACTAATCCTCACCCACGTTTTTGGTTTGGTTTGTTGGCTTTTTTGTTCTTGTCAATCAATCCATTTCAAAGGGCCCGTTGAAAACCGAATCGTAAGAAAATATTTTCCTCAAAAGAATCCATGTACATCCAATTAAATCTGTTCCAGACACCCCGAAATATCCAAGGGCCGCATGTGGCCCCCGGGGCCTTCATCTTCCCAGGTCTGCTCCATAATATCCTATGTCCCCCCCTCCCTTGTGGAGGGGGTCCGGTCCGATGACCATGGATGAAGTACTGGCTGTCCAGAGTCGGGACCCAGGATGGACCGCTCGCCTGTGTATCGGTTGGGGACATCTCTACGCTGCTGATCCGCCTGCGCTTGGGATGGTTTCCTGTGGACGGGACTCTGGCTGCTGTCTTGGATCCGCTTTGAACTGAACTCTCGCGGCTGTGTTGGAGCCACTATGGATTGAACTTTCACGGTATCATGTTAGACCCGCTCCACATCCATTGCTTTCGGTCCCCTTCAGGGGTGGGGGGTTGCCCACTTCTGAGGTCCTCTCCAAGGTTTCTCATAGTTAGCATTGTCACTGGCGTCCCACTGGATGTGAGTTTTCCTCGCCCTTTTGTGGGTTCTTCCAAGGATGTCGTAGTCGTAATGGTTTGTACCGTCCTTTGAGACATTTGTGATTTAGGCCTATATAAATAAATATTGATTGATTGATTGATCATTCATAGAGTTGCTTTGGACTCAGTTATCAGGATGGGTGCTCAGTGATGAACAGAATTTGAAGCTCAACCATTCAATCAAATATCCCGAGCTTCAATCCTCTTTGATGTCAGTTTTACTGCCAACTGCAGTCGGTCGCCCAGCTGGGGTTAAGACAACAACAACAAGGGTAGTGTCAACAAGTTTTCTGTCTCATTCTTTTTTCCTCAGAACTGGGGGTCTGTGCCAAATGAAATCAGTCAGCGGTCAAGTGTTATTTTACAAACGTCACCCTCGGTTTTGAGCCAGAGGGCAACGACAGTCTGCATTTTCTCCCAACTCACTCTGATGAAACCAGGAAAAAACAGTCGGATTCTAAAGCAATCTGTTTTGTAAACGTTGAAAAAAAAAACTCCACAGAGCGTAGTGAGCGCTTCATTTGTCTCTGAAGCAAGAATCCTCATTTAGTGTTAGAACTGCTGACATTTAGACCGTGATGATTTCATGTCTTCAGATTACTATTTCAAACAGAAATGTGGTCGGGGTTTCCTGCCAGTGGATATATTTCAGTCACCACTTTAAGGGATTTCCCCAAACCTCTTAAAAAAAATGCCTCTTAAAGAGGTTTAAAAATACTCGACCATTCTGTACTTATTATTATCAAGAATATGAACAATGCAGAAACTTTGTGGCAAAAGAAACATTGCAGCCATTTATAAAAAATGTATTTTAAGCCCCCTCCCCTACGTGGAGACGGGGGGGCACAGATGCAGTAATCACAGATGAGTTGCTAGCTGTCCAAAGTCAAAACCCAGGATGGACCACTCATCTGTACATCAGTTGGGGACATCTCTGCAATGCTGACGGGTCTCCACTCAATATGACCTCCTGCTAGTCCACTATGGACTGGAGTCTCACTATTATGTTAGATCCACTATGGACTGGACTCTCACACTATTATGTTAGATCCACTATGGACTGGACTCTCACTATTATGTTAGATCCACTACGGACTGGACTCTCAATATTTTTTTAGATCCACTATGGACTGGACTCTCACAATTATGTTGGATCCACTATGGACTGGACTCTCACTATTATGTTAGATCCACTATGGACTGGACTGTCACACTATTATGTTAGATCCACTATGGACTGGACTCTCACTATTATGTTAGATCCACTATGGACTGGACTCTCACTATTATGTTAGATCCACTATGGACTGGACTCTCACTATTATATTAGATCCACTATGGACTGGACTCTCACTATTATGTTAGATCCACTATGGACTGGACTCTCACTATTATGTTAGACCCACTATGGACTGGACTCTCATTATTATGTTGGATCCACTATGGACTGGACTCTCACTATTATGTTAGACCCACTATGGACTGGACTCCTACACTATTATGTTAGATCCACTATGGACTGGACTCTCACACTATTATGTTAGATCCACTATGGACTGGACTCTCACACTATTATGTTAGATCCACTACGGCCTGGACTCTCTCACTATTATGTTAGATCCACTATGGACTGGACTCTCACACTATAATGTTAGATCCACTATGGACTGGACTCTCACTCTATTATGTTAGACCCACTATGGACTGGACTCTCACTATTATGCTAGATCCACTATGGACTGGACTCTCACTATTATGTTAGATCCACTATGGACTGGACTCTCACTATTTTGTTAGATCCACTATGGACTGGACTGTCACTATTATGTTAGATCCACTATGGACTGGACTCTCACTATTATGTTAGATCCACTATGGACTGGACTCTCACACTATTATATTAGATCCACTATGGACTGGACTCTCACTATTATGTTAGATCCACTATAGACTGGACTCTCACTATTATGTTAGACCCACTATGGACTGGACTCTTACTATTATGTTAGATCCACTATGGACTGGACTCTCACTATTATGCTTGCTTATGCAGTTTAACACTTCTTCTTCCTGTTTGTGTGCACTTTTCTCTCCTTAAGTTTTTCCATACAAAATATCTAGTTCTGCACAGTTTTGCATTTTTCGGTCGTTTCGCACCCAAAATGACTTCCAATAACCGGCCCTAAACATTGTGAAAGAAAGACCAAACAACTGTGTGGCTTGGTGAGTTTCTGTTATTGTGACTGAGTCTTACACAAGAGCCTGGCTGCTCTTAAGTCAGTGCCCGACTATATTGAATAAGATAAGAGGAGAATAATTACGCTTGAAATATCCCGGAGGCAAAGACAAAAATCTGTTGATCTCTTGCAAAAGTGGCATGGACATGTTCTTTGGTGGTTGCCTGGCTCTCTCACCTGCAGCATATCAGCGTGTTTGCTCGTGTACGAGCGGCATTAAAAACCACTTTATAATTAACACCGCTTTTTGTGGTTTACTCCTCCTTCACGGGAGACGCCATGGCAGCTGGATGCACTTCTAGGGAATTTGGAAGGAAGATCTGTTGAGAGGAGCTGGAGGCCAAAGTCCTGCATGCGGGTTGTTAATATCTTCAAAAATGTTCATTACAGCAACATTATTGAGTTTTAAATCGGGAGTACGGTTGTGACCATACCAATATGTTGGTACCGGTACCAAAATAATACCTTTCTAAATAAAGCGGACCACAAAAAAAAAATGGCATTATTGGCTTTATTTTCTTTTTAATTAAAAAAATCTTATGGTAAATTCAAACAAATGTTTATTATTGCAATTTAGTCCTTAAATAAAATGTTGAACGTACTAAACAACTTGTCTTTTAGTAGTAAGTAAACAAACAAAGACTCCTAATTAACACATTGTGTCATTTATACACCTATTATTATGAGGGACAAACTGTGAAAAATGAATTATTAATCCGCTTGTTAATTTACTGCTTATTTTCTGTTTCAACATGTTCTATCTACACGTCTGTTAAAATGTAATAATCACTTATTCTTCTCTACTTTGATACTTTACATTAGTTTAGGGATGATACTACATATTTAGGTATCGATCCGATACCAAGTTGATACAGGATCATACATTGGTCATATTCAAAGTCCTCATGTGTCCAGGGACGTATTTACTGACTTTATAAACATAACAAGAAAATTTAAAAAATGATTTAAAAAAATGTTGATGATAAAAAATATCGATATAATCATAGTAGTATCGACTAGATACGCTCCTGTACTTGGTATCATTACAGTGGTACAACAGATTTAGGTATTGATCCAATTCCAAGTAGTTACAGGATCATACATTGGTCATATGATCACCTGCGATGAGGTGGCGACTTGTCCAGGGTGTACTCCACCTTCCGCCCGATTGTAGCTGAGATAGGCACCAAAGGGAATAAGCGGTAGAAAATGGAAGGATGGATGGATGGTCAGATTCCAAGTCCTCATGTGTCCAGATACATATTTACTGACCCTATAAACATAATGTGAATATTGAAAAAAGGATTAAAAAAATGTTGACAATGTTAACATAATAGTGAGAGTCCAGTCCATAGTGGATCTAACATAATAGTGAGAGTCCAGTCCATAGTGGATCTAACATAATAGTGAGAGTCCAGTCCATAGTGGATCTAACATAATAGTGAGAGTCCAGTCCATAGTGGATCTAACATAATAGTGAGAGTCCAGTCCATAGTGGATCTAACATAATAGAGTGAGTCCAGTCCATAGAGGATCTAACTTAATAGTGAGAGTCTAGTCCATAGTGGATCATACATAATAGTGAGAGTCCAGTCCATAGTGGTTCTAACATAATAGTGTGAGGGTCCAGTCCATAGTGGATCTAACATAATAGAGTGAGAGTCCAGTCCATAGTGGATCTAACATAATAGTGAGAGTCCAGTCCATAGTGGATCTAACATAATAGTGAGAGTCCAGTCCATAGTGGATCTCACATAATAGCGAGAGTCCAGTCCACAGCGGATCTAACATAATAGTGTGAGAGTCCAGTCCATAGTGGATCTAACATAATAGAGTGAGAGTCCAGTCCATAGTGGATCTAACATAATAGTGTGAGAGTCCAGTCCATAGTGGATCTAACATAATAGTGTAGGAGTCCAGTCCATAGTGGATCTAACATAATAGTGAGAGAGTCCAGTCCATAGTGGATCTAT
Source organism: Nerophis ophidion (assembly GCF_033978795.1). Lineage (NCBI taxonomy): Eukaryota > Metazoa > Chordata > Actinopteri > Syngnathiformes > Syngnathidae > Nerophis > Nerophis ophidion. The sequence goes on along the minus strand of NC_084628.1, from coordinate 40,201,944 downwards.
GATAATAGTTTGAGAGTCCAGTCCATTGTGGATCTAACATAATAGTGAGAGTCCAGTCCATAGTGGATCTAACATAATAGTGTGAGAGTCCAGTCCATAGTGGATCTAACATAATAGTGAGAGTTCAGTCCATAGTGGATCTAACATAATAGAGTGAGAGTCCAGTCCATAGTGGATCTAACATAATAGTGTGAGAGTCCAGTCCATAGTCGATCTAACATAATAGTGAGAGTCCAGTCCATAGTGGATCTAACATAATAGTGTAGGAGTCCAGTCCATAGTGGATCTAACATAATAGTGAGAGAGTCCAGTCCATAGTGGATCTATGATAATAGTTAGAGAGTCCAGTCCATAGTGGATCTAACATAAAAGTGAGCGTACAGTCCATAGTGGATCTAACATAATAGTGAGAGTCCAGTCCATAGTGGATCTAACAAAATAGTAAAGGTATAATCGTATTCAAAGTCCTCATGTGTCCAGATACATATCTACTGACCTTATAAACATAATGTGAATATTGAAAAAAGGATTAAAAAAATGTTGACGATAAAAAATACAGATGTAATCATAGTAGTATCGAGTATATACGCTCCTGCACTTGGTATCATTACAGTGGATGTCAGGTGTAGAGCCACCCATGGTGTTTGTTTACATTGTGATGGCGGTGAGCTATTGTATCCTCTTACGGTGTGTAGTGAAGCATGTTTAGCTATTCCTCGTCCTCCAGTGATAACACTACTTGTAAGAAACTTACTGTATTTGTCAATTAGAATTGGTTAAAACACTGCCGACTGTGGATGGATGTTTGCTGGCGGGTGTTTCAGTGTTATAACTTCACCTTAATCTTTACTTTTTACACCAAAATGCGTCCGTTCTTCCCTTTTCCATCTACACTACTGTGTCTGCTTGTAAGTACTCTGTGTGTGTGCGCTGCCGAACATGCTCCTCTGCTCGTAAAACCAGCAATGTCACAACGACACGACGACATGACATGATGCTGGGGAACCGGTACTTATCCGACAGAGTATAGTACCGTTGTTTTGATTCATTAGTACCGCAATACTATACTAGTACCGGTATTCCGTAAAACCCGAATTGGGGGTATTCATAAAGATGGATGGATGGATGGTGTCAGAGTTACTTGTTGTTGACGAACCCCAAGATGCAGAGACGGAGGCAGGCATAGAATAAGAAAACATGATTTAATTAAAACTAAACAAGCACAAACAAAAAAGAACGCACGTGGGCGGAATAACAAACTAAGGGAGCTAGCACTGGAATCTAGAAAACAAAAAGGAACTTTAGCATGGAAGCTAGTGGATAGCAAACAGAAAAACTGGAAATAACTAATGCTAACAGAAACAGCTGACCGCTACGACGGCCAGGACAAAATGCAGCACGACAGGTAGTAGCTGTAACAAAACGACATGACAGCTAGCACGACAAGAGTGACATGTGGCAGCGACAGCACAATGATCCAGCAACTGACACGAGACAAAGCAGGTACAAATAGGAGCGGGCTGATTGGCAACAGGTGTGGCCAGGTGCCAATCAGCCGCAGCTGAGGAGGAACACAGCACTCAGGGAACAAGACAGGAAGCTGACAAAATAAGAGCATTGGACAGGAACTAAAGACAGGAGATACTAAACACAGAGGAAACAGACAAATGCAGAGGAAAAAACTAAAACATAGACAAACTGTCAGGGGAAAGCCGGATGGATGGATGGATGGATAGATGGATAGATAGATAGATAGATAGATAGATAGATAGATAGATAGATAGATAGATAGATAGATAGATAGATAGATAGATAGATAGATAGATAGATAGATAGATAGATAGATAGATAGATAGATGTATATATGTACGTATATATATATATTATGTACATATATATATATATATATATATATACGTATATATATATATACGTATATATATATATATATATATATATATATATATATATATATATATATATATATATACGTATATATATATATATATATGTATATATATATATATATATATATATATATATATATGTTATATAATGTTTTCCTGTAATATTATAAATGGCCCATAAAAACAACAAACAATATTACTGTAATGTCGGGACTGCAGATGGAACCCCGGAGGCACCGTGCAGGTAAGACAATGATTTATTTACCATAAATCAGCCAGGCAGGGATACAGAAATATAGGAAGCATGCTGATAGCACGGGAAGCTACGGGAAGCTAAAGTAAAAGCTCAGTCGATCAAAAGGTAAACACACCTAACTTGTTGCACTGAGCAAACAAAACCGCCAGTCGGTTTGTGGCGGAAAGCAGGATTAAATAACTCTCTGATTAGTGCCCGGAAGCAGGTGAGCTACCCGAACACTAATCAGAGGCAGGTGAAAATAATCAGCACCCATGGCAAGCAAGAACACATCATGATAATTACCAAGTTATCCATCTTCCCATCTTCTGTCTTGTCATTTACAGGAAGTATCAGGAGCTGGACTTGTTGTGTCCCACACCTCCAAGCTCCCAGCCTGGGAACGGAAGCCGCAAGCCTCCGGAGAAAACAAGCAGACAATCAGGTAGGGTTAAGGGGCGGAGCATAGAGAAGGGGGCGGGGCTAACACGTGGCTCTGGCTTCGGATGAGTTGGGAGGGACGCTTTGGGAAAAGTCAGCTGACGTAATCCCGCTTTGTTTACGTGTTTGTGTGAGCCTTTCCTCGTCCTTCAAAGAAAGAAAGGACGTGTGTGTGTTTTTAGAAGGACCCGTGTGTGTGTGTCTGTGTGTTCTTGTATTTCTACCCTTCTTGAGACATCAAGCAAAGGTAGCTTCCATATGAGGAGGTGTGAACAGAAAACCATTGCATCTAATAGACAGCCAAATACCAGAGTCCGTGAACATTGCTCCAAAGTCAGGATTTTTTTTGTTGATTTAATGTGCATACAAAAGTAAACATTGACAGGTGCAAAAGCAGCAATATATGATAAAACAAGACGGCAGCTAAGCACACTACCGAAAAAAAAAATAAATACAGATCTCATTTGCACCCCTGGTGGTCAATCAATCAATGTTTATTTATATAGCCCCAAATCACAAATGTCTCAAAGGACTGCACAAATCATTACGACTACAACATCCTCGGAAGAACCCACAAAAGGGCAAGGAAAACTCACACCCAGTGGGCAGGGAGAATTCACATCCAGTGGGACGCCAGTGACAATGCTGACTATGAGAAACCTTGGAGAGGACCTCAGATGTGGGCAACCCCCCTTATCAAAATGAGGGTGGTCCCAAAAAGGAGGGATTTTTCAAATTGACTGTGTGTTGGTTTTAATAGTGCACCCCCCTCTGGTCAACATATGAAATAACAAGTGTGTGTAAAAATTTGAAGTGATTCCCCCTCTGGCCAACATATGAAATAACAAGTGTGTGTAAGAAAATTAAATGTGCCCTCTTTGGCTAAAATGTATAGAAATAAATACATAAATATGTATATGGAGACATACTGTAATAACGTGAATTAAATAATAAATATTTAAAACCAATCAATCAATCAATCAATCAATCAATCAATGTTTACTTATATAGCCATAAATCACTAGTGTCTCAAAGGGCTGCACAAACCACCACGACATCCTCTGTAGGCCCACATAAGGGCAAGGAAAACTCACACCCAGTGGGACATCGGTGACAATAATGATCCAGTGGGACGTCTGTGACAATAATGACTATGAGAACCTTAGAGAGGAGGAAAGCAATGGATGTCGAGCGGGTCTAACATGATACTGTGAAAGTTCAATCCACAATGGATCCAACACAGTCGCGAGAGTCCAGTCCAAAGCGGATCCAACACAGCAGCGAGAGTCCCGTTCACAGCGGAGCCAGCAGGAAACCATCCCAAGCGGAGGCGGATCAGCAGCGCAGAGATGTCCCCAGCCGATACACAGGCAAGCAGTACATGGCCACCGGATCGGACTGGACCCCCTCCACAGGGTAGAGTGGGACATAGAAGAAAAAGAAAAGAAACAGCAGATCAACTGGTCTAAAAAGGGAGTCTATTTAAAGGCTACAGTATACACAAACAAAATATTAAAAATGAATAAATAAATAAAAGCTTACCTTTTTATATTTGCATAGTATGTATATATTATTAATGTTGTAAATACAAATATTTATATTTCTAGAAAGGGTGGTCCTAAGAAGGTAAGACATACAAAAACGTGTGTGTGTGTGTGTGTGTGTGTGTGTGTGCGTGACTGAAACATGATCCGATATTAAAGTGTGTGTGTGTATTTGTGGCCCAAAAACATCAAGCTGCAAAGGACTGGGTGGGCTCATGGCGAGGCAGCAGGGGGTCCCAGAGGGATCGCAGTGTTTGTGGTGTCCAGAGTCTACATGGGGGTTCCTGTGGGCTCGCACGTATTCGCTTCTCTCCTGACAAACTGTGTCCGACTTACATTGTGATGAGCGGTGTTCTGATTCAACGTCAGTCAGTGGAAGTTCGAACAGAATTTGTTCTGGTGGAATTTAAATTTATTCAGACTTATCGCGGATGTACAAAAACCCAAAAGCAGTGAAGTTGTCACGTTGTGTAAATGGTAAATAAAAACTAAATATAATGATTTGCAAATCCTTTTCAACTTATATTCAATTGAATAGACTGCAAAGACAATATATTTAATGTTCCAACTGGTAAACTTTGTTATTTTTTGCAAATATTAGCTCATTTGGAATCTGATGGCAGCAACACCTTTCAAAAAAGCTGGCACAAGTGGCAAACAAGACTGAGAAAGTTGTGGAATGCTCATCAAACACTTATTTGGAACATCCCACAGGTGAACAGGCTATATGGGAACAGGTGGGTGCCATGATTGGGTATAAAAGCAGCTTCCATGAAATACTCACTCATTCACAAACAAGGACGGGGCGAGGGTCACCACTTTGTCAAAAAAATGCCTGAGCAAATTGTTTAAGAACCACATTTTCCCAACCAGCTATGGCGAGGAATTTAGGGATTTCACCATCTACACTCCGTGATATCATCAAAAGGTTCAGAGAATCTGGAGAAATCACTGCACGTAAGCCATGATATTACAGACCGTGGATCCCTCAGGCGGTACTGCATTATGAACCGACATCAGTGTGTAAATGATATCACCACATGGGCTCAGGAACACTTCATAAAACCACTGTCAGTAACTATAGTTAATTGCTAAGTGCCAGTTAAAACTCTACTATGCAAAGCCAAAGCTATTTATCAACAACACCCAGAAGTCACTGTGCCATAGCTAATCTAAAATGGACTGATGCAAAGTGGTAATATGTTCTGTGGCCAGATGAGTCCACATTTCAAATTATTTTTAGAAACTGTGGATGTCGTGTCCTCCGGAACAAAGAGGAAAAGAACCATCCGGACTGTTCTGGGCGCAACGTTGAAAAGGCAGCATGTATGATGGTATGGGGGTGCATTAGTGCCCAAAGCATGGATAACTTACACATCTGTGAAGGCACCATCAATGCTGAAAGGTACATACAGCTTTTGGAGCAACATATGTCGCCATCCTAGCAATGTTATCATGGACGCCCCTGCTTATTTCAGCAAGACGATGCCAAGCAGGTGTTAGAACAGCGTGGCTTCGTGTGTGCTGCAATATGAAGGCTAAAGTATGAGAACGGAGACTGTTGAACAACTTAAGCTGTACATCAAGCAAAAATGGGGAAGAATTCCAGTTCAAAAATGTGTCTCCTTAGTGTTGTTAAAAGGAAAGGCCATGTAACACACTGGTAAAAAAAAAAAGTTTTTGCAATGGACTGACACACCCTAATGGGCAGCCCTGATTCAAACATTGCAATGTACTTAATATTGTGTGCTAAAAATGTGGGTTTGTCAACTTTAAGTGGTCCAGTTAAATCAGGGGTCACCAACACAGGCCTGTTCTAAAAATATCTCAAATAGCAGCACTTACCAGTTAGCTGCCTCTATTTTTTAAATTTTATTTATCTACTAGCAAGCTGGTCTCGCTTTGCTCGACATTTTTTAATTCTGAGAGAGACAAAACTCAAATAGAATTTGAAAATCCAAGAAAATATTTTAAAGACTTGGTCTTCACTTGTTTGAATAAATTCATTTATTTTTTTACTTTGCTTCTTATAACTTTCAGAAAGACAATTTATCAACAACACCCAGAAGTCACTGTGCCATAGCTCATCTAAGATGGACTGATGCAAAGTGGTAATATGTTCTGTGGCCAGACGAGTCCACATTTCAAATTATTTTTAGAAAATATTTTAAAGACTTGGTCTTCACTTGTTGGAATAAATTCATTTATTTTTTTTACTTTGCTTCTTATAACTTTCAGAAAGACAATTTATCAACAACACCCAGAAGTCACTGTGCCATAGCTCATCTAAGATGGACTGATGCAAAGTGGTAATATGTTCTGTGGCCAGACGAGTCCACATTTCACTTGTTGGAATAAATTCATTTATTTTTTTACTTTGCTTCTTATAACTTTCAGAAAGACAATTTTAGAGAAAAAATACAACCTTAAAAATGATTTTAGGATTTTTAAACACATGTACCTTTTTAACCTTTTAAATTCCTTCCTCTTCTTTCCTGACAATTTAAATCAATCTTTAAGTATTTTTTTTTGTAAAGAATAACAAATACATTTTAATTTAATTCTTCATTTTAGTTTCTGTTTTTTCGACGAAGAATATTTGTGAAATATTTCTTTAAAGTTATTATGATTACAATTTAAAAAGATTATTCCGGCAAATCTAGAAAATCTGTGAAATCAAATTTAAATCTTATTTAAACGGGCGGTATAGCTCGTTTGGTAGAGTGGCCGTGCCAGCAACTTGAGGGTTGCAGGTTCGATTCCCGCTTTTCGCCATCCTAGTCTCTGCCGTTGTGTCTTTGGGCAAGACACTTTACCCATTGCCACCCACAATGGTTTAAATGGAACTAAGATATTGGTTTTCACTATGTAAAGCGCTTTGAGTCACTAGAGTAAAGTGCTATATAAATATAATTCACAAATTTCAAATTATTTAGAATTTCTTTTAAATTTTTTCTTCTGGAAAATCTAGAAGAAATAATGATTCGTCTTTGTTAGAAATATAGCTTGGTCCAATTTGTTATATATTCTAACAAAGTGCAGATTGGATTTTAACCTATTTAAAACATCAAAATTCTAAAATTAATCTTAATCAGGAAAAATTACTAATGATGTTCCATCAATTATTTTTTAAATTTGTTCAAAAAGATTCAAATTAGCTAGTTTTTCCCTCATTTTTTTCGGTTGAATTTTGAATTTTAAAGAGTCGAAATTGAAGATAAACTATGTTTCCCAATTTTATTTTCATTTTTTTTCCTCTTTTAAACCGTTCAATTAAGTGTTTTTTTCATCATTTATTCCCTACAAAAAACCTTCCGTGAAAGGAAAAAAAATGACGGACAGAAATAGCCATTTTATATATATATATATATATATATATATATAGATTTATTTACTAAAGGTAAATTGAGCAAATTGGCCATTTCTGGCAATTTATTTAAGTGTGTATCAAACTGGTAGCCCTTGGCATTAATCAGTACCCAAGAAGTAGCTCTTGCTTTCAAAAAGGTTGGTGACCCCTGAGTTAAATGTTTTATTGTGCCCTCAAAGTTGAAGCATTCCACATTTGCTGTGTGAAGATGTACTTTATGTCTCACGTAACTCAAGTCAAGCTTGCACCACCACTTGAGACTAAGTTCTCTCTAAAAAAAAAAAAAAAAAACACTTGTCTGCTTTAATTATTCACTATTCCGAGAGAAATGCACACAAATGATCCGCCATGTCGATGTCAGGTTACCAGAGGAAACATGTTTATGTTCAAAGGCGGCACGTTCCCCTCTGCTGGTGCAGAACAGAAACCTTCTGCCGCTTCATTCAAGGTTCGAAGTCGTTTTAAGAGCGCTGTGGTCACATCAAACCATGAATCTGTCACGTCACTTTCTCCCAGGCTTAATGCCTTTTTTTTTTTCAAAGAGCACATTGGATGAATGTTCCATCATTTACACAAAAAAAGCTTGTAAGCTTGTACAATTTCCATGAGATGCATGTATTATTTCCTGCTGGTGTAACGTGATGGACAAGAAAGAATGGATGAAAACTGAAATATAAATGGACGTACAGTAAGATTTTTTTCTGATAAAACTCTTAGTATGGAAACTTCTATGTGAATCTCATGTTCCAAACAAGGCCTGTAAATGTCCTTTTCATTGAGGGCCACTTGGTTGGCCACAGAGGGCCGCTTCTAACAGTCAATAATATACAGTATGAATATATATATGTGTATATATATACAGTCTATATATAAACTTACAATGTGTGAAGCAGAAAGTAGCATTTTTTTTTAATTACAGTAAAAACCCACTTTAAAACACAACATTTTACAGTATGAAAAAACAAGCATGAATTTTTACTTTAAAAACAAACAAACAATGGTAACGTTTTTTCCATTCCATTTAATTTAATTCCATGTAATTCTTTATTTATTATTTATTAAACTGCAAATATTACAGGCAGTTTTTAACAGTACAATCTAAATATTTGGTATTGTACAGCATACATAAAAATGTACACGTATATATATGTATATATATATACACACACACACAAATAAATATATATATATATATATACACACACACACAAATAAATATATATATATATATATACACACACACACAAATAAATATATATATATATATATATACACAAACAAAACATGTGTATACATAATATATATACATATATATATACATATATATATATATGTGTATATATATATACACACACAAATACATATATATATATATATATACATATATATATATATATATCCATCCATCCATTTTCTACCGCTTATTCCCTTTCGGGGTCGCAGGGGGCGCTGGCGCCTATCTCAGCTACAATCGGGCGGAAGGCGGGGTACACCCTGGACAAGTCGCCACCTCATCACAGGGCCAACACAGATAGACAGACAACATTCACACTCACATTCACACACTAGGGCCATATATATATATATATACAAAACATGTGTATACATTTTTATGTACGCTGTACAATACCAAATATTTAGATTGTATTGTTAAAAACTGCCCGTAATATTTGCAGTTGAATAAGGAATTACATGGAATTAAATTAAATGGAATGGAAACAACGTTACCATTGTTTGTTTGTTTTTAAAGTAAAAATTCATGCTTGTTCTTTCATACTGTAAAACGTTGTGTTTTATATTGTATCATTACTCTATATTTAAAGTGGGTTTTACTGTAATAAAAAAAATGCTACTTTCTGCTCCGCACGCTGTAAGTTTTTGTTGTCGTCCAGCATTCTGTTTTTGTTTACTTTCCCCCGCACGTACAATCAAAACTTTTTAAGTTGTGCAGATACTATTTTTATTTGCGGGGACATTGTTGATTGTCATGTCATGTACGGGATGTACTTTGTGGACGCTGTCTGCTGCTCCAAACGCTGTGAGTCTTTGCTGTCGCCAGCATTATGTTTTTGTTTACTTTGCCCCGCACCTGCTTTGTTTTGGCAATCAAAACTATTTAAGTTGTGCGGACGCTATCTTTCTTTGCGGGGACATTGTTGATTGTCATGTCATGTACGGGATGTACTTTGTGGACGCCGTCTGCTGCTCCGCACGCTGTAAGTCTTTGTTGTCGCCAGCATTATGTTTTTGTTTACTTTGCCCCGCACCTGCTTTCTTTTGGCAATCAAAACTATTTAAGTTGTGCGGAGGCTATCTTTCTTTGCGGGGACATTGTTGATTGTCATGTCATGTACGGGATGTACTTTGTGGACGCCGTCTGCTGCTCCACACGCTGTAAGTCTTTGCTGTCGTCCAGTATTCTGTGTTTGTTTACTTTGCCCCGCACCTGCTTTGTTTTAGCAATCAAAACTATTTAAGTTGTGCGGACGCTATCTTTCTTTGCGGGGACATTGTTGATTGTCATGTCATGTACGGGATGTACTTTGTGGACGCCGTCTGCTGCTCCACACGCTGTAAGTCTTTGCTGTCGTCCAGCATTCTGTGTTTGTTTACTTTGCCCCGCGCACCTGCTTTGTTTTGGCAATCAAAACTATTTAGGTTTTGCGGACGCCATCTTTCTTTTAGAGGACATTGTTGATTGTCATGTCATGTACGGGATGTACATTGTGGATGCCGTCTGCTGCTCCACACACTGTAAGTCTTTGCTGTCGTCCAGTATTCTGTGTTTGTTTACTTTGCCCCGCACCTGTTTTGTTTTGGCAATCAAAACTATTTAAGTTGTGCGGACGCTATCTTTCTTTTAGGGGACATTGTTGATTGTCATGTCATGTACGGGATGTAAATTGCGGATGCCGTCTGCTGCTCCGCACGCTGTAAGTCTTTGCTGTCGTCCAGCATTCTGTGTTTGTTTATCTTGTCCCGCACCTGCTTTGTTTTGGCAATCAAAACTATTTAAGTTGTGCTGACTCTATGTTTCTTTGCGAGGACATTATTGACTGTAATGTCATGTACAGGATGTACTTTGTGGATGCCGTCTGCTGCTCCGCACGCTGTAAGTCTTTGCTGTCGTCCAGTATTCTGTGTTTGTTTACTTTGCCCCGCACCTGCTTTGTTTTGGCAATCAAAACTATTTAATTTGTGCGCACCCTTTCTATCTTTGCGAGGATATTGTTGATTGTCATGTCATGTACTGGATGTATTTTGTGGACGCCGTCTGCTGCTCCACACGCTGTAAGTCTTTGCTGTCGTCCAGTATTCTGTGTTTGTTTACTTTGCCCCGCACCTGCTTTGTTTTGGCAATCAAAACTATTTAAGTTGTGCGGACGACATCTTTCTTTTAGGGGACATTGTTGATTCTCATGACATGTACGGGATGTACTTTGTGGACGCCGTCTGCTGCTCCACACGCTGTAAGTCTTTGCTGTCGTCCAGTATTCTGTGTTTGTTTACTTTGCCCCGCACCTGCTTTGTTTTGGCAATCAAAACTATTTAAGTTTTGCGGAGGCTATCTTTCTTTGCGGGGACATTGTTGATTATCATGTCATGTACGGGATGTACTTTGTGGACGCCATCTGCTGCTCCACACGCTGTAAGTCTTTGCTGTCGTCCAGTATTATGTATTTGTTTACTTTGCCCCGCACCTGCTTTGTTTTGGCAATCAAAACTATTTAAGTTGTGCGGAGGCTATCTCTCTTTGCGGGGACATTGTTGATTATCATGTCATGTACGGGATGTACTTTGTGTACGCCGTCTGCTGCTCCGCACGCTGTAAGTCTTTGCTGTCGCCAGCATTATGTTTTTGTTTACTTTGCCCCGCACCTGCTTTGTTTTGGCAATCAAAACTATTTAAGTTGTGCGGAGGCTGTCTTTCTTTGCGGGGACATTGTTGATTGTCATGTCATGTAGGGTATGGACTTTGTGGATGCTGTCTGCTGCTCCACACGCTGTAAGTCTTTGCTGTCGTCCAGTATTCTGTGTTTGTTTACTTTGCCCCGCACCTGCTTTGTTTTGGCAATCAAAACTATTTAAGTTGTGCGGACGCTATCTTTCTTTGCGGGGACATTGTTGATTGTCATGTCATGTACGGGATGTACTTTGTGGACGCCGTCTGCTGCTCCGCACGCTGTAAGTCTTTGCTGTCGTCCAGCATTCTGTGTTTGTTTACTTTGCCCCGCGCACCTGCTTTGTTTTGGCAATCAAAACTATTTAGGTTTTGCAGACGCCATCTTTCTTTTAGAGGACATTGTTGATTGTCATGTCATGTACGGGATGTACATTGTGGACGCCGTCTGCTGCTCCACACACTGTAAGTCTTTGCTGTCGTCCAGTATTCTGTGTTTGTTTACTTTGCCCCGCACCTGTTTTGTTTTGGCAATCAAAACTATTTAAGTTGTGCGGACGCTATCTTTCTTTTAGGGGACATTGTTGATTGTCATGTCATGTACGGGATGTAAATTGCGGATGCCGTCTGCTGCTCCGCACGCTGTAAGTCTTTGCTGTCGTCCAGCATTCTGTGTTTGTTTATCTTGTCCCGCACCTGCTTTGTTTTGGCAATCAAAACTATTTAAGTTGTGCTGACTCTATGTTTCTTTGCGAGGACATTATTGACTGTAATGTCATGTACAGGATGTACTTTGTGGATGCCGTCTGCTGCTCCGCACGCTGTAAGTCTTTGCTGTCGTCCAGTATTCTGTGTTTGTTTACTTTGCCCCGCACCTGCTTTGTTTTGGCAATCAAAACTATTTAATTTGTGCGCACCCTTTCTATCTTTGCGAGGATATTGTTGATTGTCATGTCATGTACTGGATGTATTTTGTGGACGCCGTCTGCTGCTCCACACGCTGTAAGTCTTTGCTGTCATCCAGTATTCTGTGTTTGTTTACTTTGCCCCGCACCTGCTTTGTTTTGGCAATCAAAACTATTTAAGTTGTGCGGACGACATCTTTCTTTTAGGGGACATTGTTGATTCTCATGACATGTACGGGATGTACTTTGTGGACGCCGTCTGCTGCTCCACACGCTGTAAGTCTTTGCTGTCGTCCAGCATTCTGTGTTTGTTTACTTTGCCCCGCACCTGCTTTGTTTTGGCAATCAAAACTATTTAAGTTTTGCGGAGGCTATCTTTCTTTGCGGGGACATTGTTGATTGTTATGTCATGTACGGGATGTACTTTGTGGACGCCATCTGCTGCTCCACACGCTGTAAGTCTTTGCTGTCGTCCAGTATTCTGTATTTGTTTACTTTGCCCCGCACCTGCTTTGTTTTGGCAATCAAAACTATTTATGTTGTGCGGAGGCTATCTCTCTTTGCGGGGACATTGTTGATTGTCATGTCATGTACAGGATGTACTTTGTGGATGCCGTCTGCTGCTCCGCACGCTGTAAGTCTTTGCTGTCGTCCAGTATTCTGTGTTTGTTTACTTTGCCCCGCACCTGCTTTGTTTTGGCAATCAAAACTATTTAATTTGTGCGCACCCTTTCTATCTTTGCGAGGATATTGTTGATTGTCATGTCATGTACTGAATGTACTTTGTGTACGCCGTCTGCTGCTCCGCACGCTGTAAGTCTTTGCTGTCGCCAGCATTATGTTTTTGTTTACTTTGCCCCGCACCTGCTTTGTTTTGGCAATCAAAACTATTTAAGTTGTGCGGAGGCTGTCTTTCTTTGCGGGGACATTGTTGATTGTCATGTCATGTACGGGATGTACTTTGTGGACGCTGTCTGCTGCTCCACACGCTGTAAGTCTTTGCTGTCGTCCAGTATTCTGTGTTTGTTTACTTTGCCCCGCACCTGCTTTGTTTTAGCAATCAAAACTATTTAAGTTGTGCTGACTCTATGTTTCTTTGCGAGGACATTATTGACTGTAATGTCATGTACAGGATGTACTTTGTGGATGCCGTCTGCTGCTCCGCACGCTGTAAGTCTTTGCTGTTGTCCAGTATTCTGTGTTTGTTTACTTTGCCCCGCACCTGCTTTGTTTTGGCAATCAAAACTATTTAATTTGTGCGGACCCTTTCTATCTTTGCGAGGATATTGTTGATTGTCATGTCATGTACTGGATGTATTTTGTGGACGCCGTCTGCTGCTCCACACGCTGTAAGTCTTTGCTGTCGTCCAGTATTCTGTGTTTGTTTACTTTGCCCCGCACCTGCTTTGTTTTGGCAATCAAAACTATTTAAGTTGTGCGGACGACATCTTTCTTTTAGGGGACATTGTTGATTCTCATGACATGTACGGGATGTACTTTGTGGACGCCGTCTGCTGCTCCACACGCTGTAAGTCTTTGCTGTCGTCCAGCATTCTGTGTTTGTTTACTTTGCCCCGCACCTGCTTTGTTTTGGCAATCAAAACTATTTAAGTTTTGCGGAGGCTATCTTTCTTTGCGGGGACATTGTTGATTGTTATGTCATGTACGGGATGTACTTTGTGGACGCCATCTGCTGCTCCACACGCTGTAAGTCTTTGCTGTCGTCCAGTATTCTGTATTTGTTTACTTTGCCCCGCACCTGCTTTGTTTTGGCAATCAAAACTATTTAAGTTGTGCGGAGGCTATCTCTCTTTGCGGGGACATTGTTGATTATCATGTCATGTACTGAATGTACTTTGTGGACGCCGTCTGCTGCTCCGCACGCTGTAAGTCTTTGCTGTCGCCAGCATTATGTTTTTGTTTACTTTGCCCCGCACCTGCTTTGTTTTGGCAATCAAAACTATTTAAGTTGTGCGGAGGCTATCTTTCTTTGCGGGGACATTGTTGATTGTCATGTCATGTACGGGATGTACTTTGTGGACGCTGTCTGCTGCTCCACACGCTGTAAGTCTTTGCTGTCGTCCAGTATTCTGTGTTTGTTTACTTTGCCCCGCACCTGCTTTGTTTTAGCAATCAAAACTATTTAAGTTGTGCGGACGCTATCTTTCTTTGCGGGGACATTGTTGATTGTCATGTCATGTACGGGATGTACTTTGTGGACGCTGTCTGCTGCTCCACACGCTGTAAGTCTTTGCTGTCGTCCAGCATTCTGTGTTTGTTTACTTTGCCCCGCACCTGCTTTGTTTTGGCAATCAAAACTATTTAAGTTTTGCGGAGGCTATCTTTCTTTGCGGGGACATTGTTGATTGTTATGTCATGTACGGGATGTACTTTGTGGACGCCATCTGCTGCTCCACACGCTGTAAGTCTTTGCTGTCGTCCAGTATTATGTATTTGTTTACTTTGCCCCGCACCTGCTTTGTTTTGGCAATCAAAACTATTTAAGTTGTGCGGAGGCTATCTTTCTTTGCGGGGACATTGTTGATTGTCATGTCATGTACGGGATGTACTTTATGGACGCCGTCTGCTGCTCTACTGTAAGTCTTTGCTGTCCTCCAGCATTCTGTTTTCGTTTACTTTTGTTTACTTTCCAGCCAGTTTAGTTTTTGTTTTGTTTTGCATAGCCTTCCCTAAGCTTCAATGCCTTTTCTCAGAGGCACTTAGCGACACTTGTCTTTTATTTGTTTTTGGTTTAAGTGTTAGATACCTTATTACCTGCACACTGCCTTCCCGTATTGTCATGTTTTGCTATGTTCTGTAAGTTTCGGACTCCCTTAGTTCTTGTTTGATGCACCTCTGGGTTTGTTTTTGTTTTCCTTGGGGATCAATTGGGTTCACCTACCTCTGGTTAGTGGTCGGCCCGCTCACCTGCCGCCGACCACTAATCAGGGATCTATTTCTTCGCGTTGCTCGCCACACTTGATCTGGCTTC
>NC_084628.1:39716649-39881649 GCF_033978795.1 Nerophis ophidion | reverse complement strand
ATACCACATTGTGTTCATGTAAATATTGTTCTATACCACATTGTGTACATGTAAATATTGTTCTATACCACATTGTGTACATGTAAATATTGTTCTATACCACATTGTGTACATGTAAATATTGTTCTATACCACATTGTGTACATGTAAATATTGTTCTATACCACATTGTGTTCATGTAAATATTGTTCTATACCACATTGTGTTCATGTAAATATTGTCCTATACCACATTGTGTTCATGTAAATAGTGTTCTATACCACATTGTGTTCATGTAAATATTGTTCTATACCACATTGTGTACATGTAAATATTGTTCTATACCACATTGTGTACATGTAAATATTGTTCTATACCACATTGTGTACATGTAAATATTGTTCTATACCACGTTGTGTTCATGTAAATATTGTCCTATACCACGTTGTGTACATGTAAATATTGTTCTATACCACGTTGTGTACATGTAAATATTGTTCTATACTACATTGTGTACATGTAAATATTGTCCTATACCACATTGTGTACATGTAAATATTGTTCGATACCACATTGTGTTCATGTAAATATTGTTCTATACCACATTGTGTTCATGTAAATATTGTTCTATACCACATTGTGTACATGTAAATATTGTTCTATACCACATTGTGTACATGTAAATATTGTTCTATACCACATTGTGTACATGTAAATATTGTCCTATACCACGTTGTGTACATGTAAATATTGTTCTATACCACATTGTGTACATGTAAATATTGTCCTATACCACATTGTGTACATGTAAATATTGTTCGATACCACATTGTGTTCATGTAAATATTGTTCTATACCACATTGTGTACATGTAAATATTGTTCTATACCACATTGTGTACATGTAAATATTGTTCTATACCACATTGTGTACATGTAAATATTGTCCTATACCACGTTGTGTACATGTAAATATTGTTCTATACCACATTGTGTACATGTAAATATTGTCCTATACCACATTGTGTACATGTAAATATTGTTCGATACCACATTGTGTTCATGTAAATATTGTTCTATACCACATTGTGTTCATGTAAATATTGTTCTATACCACATTGTGTTCATGTAAATATTGTTCGATACCACATTGTGTTCATGTAAATATTGTTCGATACCACATTGTGTTCATGTAAATATTGTTCTATACCACATTGTGTTCATGTAAATATTGTTCTATACCACATTGTGTACATGTAAATATTGTTCTATACCACATTGTGTTCATGTAAATATTGTTCTATACCACATTGTGTTCATGTAAATATTGTTCTATACCACATTGTGTTCATGTAAATATTGTTTTATACCACATTGTGTACATGTAAATATTGTTCTATACCACATTGTGTAAAGATTCTAAGCTGTAATGCAGTTTTGGTTGCATTTCCATTTTCGGCATTATTCGATAATTTTAGGCCTATTTTGTGATTTTACAAGAAATGAAAATTATGTTTGGAGTAAAGAACAACATCCATCCATCCATTTTCTACATTCTTAGGTTATTTCGATTAAGAGGAGAAAACGGGGAATATTGATTTTTGAAATAGGTAAAGAAAGAAAGAATATAAAATACAAATGTGTTTCAGTTTTAGGAATTAAAAGGTGGTACTTCTTTGTTAAGCTTTAAGAAAACCTTGAAAGGTGAAATAATTGAAAATGATAAAATATAGCATGGATTTTTTTGAACGTTGGTGTTCCAGGTAATCATATTTTCAGTGAAGGTATAAGATAGGCCATGAATTGATGAACTTATTGGGGTGTTACCATTAAGTCTCACCTTAAAACTCATCTGTATACTCTAGCCTTTAAATAGACCTCCTTTTTAGACCAGTTGATCTGCCGCTTCTTTTCTTTCTCCTATGTCCTCCCCTCCCTTGTGGAGGGGGTCCGGTCCGATGACCATGGATGAAGTACTGGCTGTCCAGAGTCGAGACCCAGGACGGACCGCTCGTCGGGACCCAGGATGGACCGCTCGCCTGTGTATCGGTTGGGGACATCTCTACGCTGCTGATCCGCCTCCGCTTGAGATGGTTTCCTGTGGACGGGACTCTCGCTGCTGTCTTGGATCCGCTTGAACGGAACTCTCGCGGCTGTGTTGGAGCCACTATGGATTGAACTTCCACAGTATCATGTTAGACCCGCTCGACATCCATTACTTTCGGTCCCCTAGAGGGGGGGGGGGGGGGGTTGCCCACATCTGAGGTCCTCTCCAAGGTTTCTCATAGTCAGCATTGTCACTGGCGTCCCACTGGATGTGAATTCTCCCTGCCCACTGGGTGTGAGTTTTCCTTGCCCTTTTGTGGGTTCTTCCGAGGATGTTGTAGTCGTAATGATTTGTGCAGTCCTTTGAGACATTTGTGATTTGGGGCTATATAAATAAACATTGATTGATTGATTGATTGATATTGGGGTGTTACCATTTAGTGGTCAATTGTACGGGATATGTACTGTACTGTGCAATCTACTAATAAAAGTATCAATCAATCAATCAAAGAGGCAAATATAAATCGTGGCTTCAGTCTATTCCTTTTTTGGTCATTCTTTTGCTTTGTTTGTGTGTGTATGATTGTTAAATATGTATCATCTGTACTAGGGATGCACCGATTAATCGGTAACCGAATATATTCGGCTGAATATGGCAAAAAAAAGCCACATTCGGCGATCGATGGAATGAGTTAAAAACAAGGCCGAATAGTGGCGTGTGACGCAATTTTTTGACGCGGTGACGGGATATGTTGTGTACCTGTATAAGTGTATGAGGTTACAAGCACACACTTATTGAGATTTAGTGGGGCCTCTGTTTACATTATTAGCCTGTTGTGTAGGCTACCTGTATAAGTGTAAGAGGTTACAAGCACACACTTAATTGAGATTTACTTGAGCCTTCTGTTTACATTATTAGCATATCTACTGTGGCTAAGCAGACTTTTGCCAAAAGGACAATAATTTATTTTTTGGGGGTTTATAAATAAATAAATAAATGGGTTGTACTTGTATAGCGCTTTTCTACCTTCAAGGTACTCAAAGCGCTTTGACACTACTTCCACATTTACCCATTCACACACACTGCCATGCAAGGCGCCAATCAGCAACCATCAGGAGCAAGGGTGAAGTGTCTAGCTCAGGACACAACGGACGTGACGAGGTTGGTTCTAGGTGGGATTTGAACCAGTGACCCTCGGGTTGCGCACGGCCACTCTCCCACTGCGCCACGCCGTCCCACTTTAATGCACTTTATTTTTTTTTTGGAATGCATGTTTGGTTTGAAGGCCTAATATAAATGGAAAACTTTGTGCTTTTTTTGAAAAGCAAAGGCTACTGGAATATTAAAAAAATGTCAATATTCAATAAAAAAATACTTTATTTGAAAAACATGTGTAAATATTTATTGTAGGCTATTTATGCAATATTTTAAAAATTATGAAAAACTGCATTCATTATTCGGTATTTGGCCTTCGGCCAAGCGTTTAAATTTTATTTGGCTTCGGCCACAAATTTTCATTTCGGTGCATCCCTAATCTGTACTGTTAAATTGATCACACGAAATGGTTGTTTTATGCCTGAAATAAACTTATTTCATTCGTTCATTCATTCAAAACAAAAGCAGTTTTGTTTTAAGTCGTACATCCACATCCAGATGGATGCAGATGACATAGTGGTGTATACATCAGGTAAGACCTGTACGCTACTTGCTGAGAAGTTAAAGGCTAAATTAGACAAAATAGCGTCATGGCTGCCATCATCCTGTTCAACACTAAACAGTAAAAATCGATTCGAATACGTTGTGTGATTCAGAATCGATTCTCTTTTTTTTTTTTTTTTTTAAATCAATCCAACAAACCACTACACAGCAATACCATAACAATGCAATCCAATTCCAAAACCGAACCTGACCCAGCAACACTCAGAACTGCAACAAACACCACACAGAACAAACCAAAAGTAGTGAAACAAAAATGAATATTATCAACAACAGTATCAATATTAGTTGTCATTTCAGCATAGCAGTGATTAAAAATCCCTCACTGACATTATCATTAGACATTTATAAAAATAATAAAAAAGAACAATGGCTTACACTTGCATGGCATCTCATAAGCTTGACAACACACTGTGTCCAATGTTTTCGCAAAGATAAAATAAGTCATATTTTTGGTTCGTTTAATAGTTAAAACAAATTTACATTATTGCAATCAGTTGATAAAACTTTGTCCTTTACAATTATAAAAGCTTTAAAAAAAAATCGACTACTCAGCTAGCATGTCAGCAGACTGGGGTAGATCCTGCTGAAATCTATGTATTGAATGAATACAGAATCCTTTTGAATCGGAAAAATATCATTTATGAATCGAGAATCGTGTTGAATCGAAAAAAAATCGATATATTATCGAATCGCGACCCCAAGAATCGATATTGATTGGAATCGTGGGACACCCAGAGATTCGCAGCCCTAGTAAACAAACTAACTCTGTCTGCTTCTCCATAAAAAAAATCTACCTCAAACAAACCTTCTAACTAAAATATTTGGCCATAATCATAGACTATCAGCTGAAATTTAAAGTCACATTAAGAAAATGTGTAAAACACAGTCTGCACTTTGTCTGTTATTATTATTATCATTATTATCAACTCCTCTTTGCCTTATTCTATTTATTTTCCTATTTTAATGTTGTTAGATCTGTGTTGTTGTTGTTGTTTGGGACAAGTGTTGTGAAGCTTTGGCTACAAACACTATGATGGATAACTGTTTCACACTGCAAAAACTGAAATTTAAGTAAGATTGGATATCTCAAATAAGGCTGATATTTGCTTATTTTCTGTATAACAAGATAATTCTTCTCACGAAACAGATTTGAGTGTTTTACTTGTTTTGGTCCTAAATGATCTCAGTAAGATATTACAGCTTGTTGCTGATATTTGATGACCTATATCGAGTGAAACATGCGTGAAAGTAGAATATCAAGAGTTGCAAAGCTGTGTCATCAACACTCAGAAGTAGAAAACTACTTTTTAAAGTAATAATTTCTTATTTCAAGCATGAAAAAAAAAAAATCATGATGCCGAGCGCATATCATGATGTCAAGATAATGGCACTAGCATTTACTTCATTTAAGAATATTTTTCAACATATTGAGCAAAAAATGTCTCTTTTTTTTCTAACAGGAAAAATACACTTGCTATTAGTGAGAATATACTTATTTTAAGGTATTTTGGGTTCACTGATGTTAGCTAATTTTACTTGTTTTGGAAAGTCTTGACAAGCCGAATGTTCTTGTTCTATTGGCAGATCATTTTGCTTAATTCATATAAAATACCTCTCATTTCTGTATTTTTTTTTCTTCTTGTTTTTGAACACCGAATTTTACAGTGCAGATATCTATGTTTCTGTATCTGTACCTATTAAAAAAAAACTTTATATATGCATACATATATATATATGTGTGTGTGTGTATATATATATATATATATATATATATATATATATATATATATATATAGTTGCGTTTTGACCCGTTCTTCCCTCGGTCAACGCCCCCAGGTTCTTTGATGACACAGAAGCTGGTTTTAAATCAATCAGAGACAGAGGTTGCTCATTTTGTTATTTTATAACCAAAGCGCTTAGGGAGATCAATCTAGAGACAACATTTTCAAAGCTCGGTCCAAATTGATCTAACCCTAAAATGGCAGTTTCTCCCTCCTCACTCACTCTCACCCGCTCCTCTTCTTCTCCTCCCTACTTCGGACAGTTGAGATAACAGATTGTTATGGCTTCATTCCAACATTCCAAATTCAAGGTCTATGGAAAAGGCTCACACTTTAGCTGTTCTAAAATCTGACTAGGAAATTAAAAGACAACCAAATCCAACAATATATATATATATATATGTATGTATATATATATATATATATATATATATGAGTCACATTTATTGGAGGAATGTAGTTATTCACAGAACTTGCACACACAGTTGATTAAAAATAGAATTGCTTGTGAATTGAGAATTGATTCTAAGTCGAATCGTGCGATGCCCAACGATTCACGACAATGCTTTGTACTAAAACTAATTTATGGGAAATAAATCCTCAGTGATCATTTTCGAAGTGCAACAAAACAGAGAAACATAAATGTAAATACAGTCTTAAGTCGACTTTGACCAGTATTGGAATCCGGGGGCTCTGCCTTAGAAGACGAGCACTAATGCTGTGGGTCGTTATATTCCTGTCATCCACCACGCGGAAAGCAGCCGAGAATACATTTCCAGTAAAAATTCATGAGAAGTGCCCTGTCAGTCATTATTGACATTCACGCGAAACCTACACTGCAAAAAGTGAAATGTAAGTAAGATGAAATATCTCAAATAAGGCTGATATTTGCTTATTTTATGTCTGATAAGATCATTCTTCTCACTAAGCAGATTTTATGTTAGAGTCTTTTACTTGTTTTAAGTGTTTTGGTCCTAAATGATCTCAGTGAGATATTACAAATGTTACGACCTATATTGAGTAAAACATGCTTGAAAGTAGAATATCAAGTGTTGCACTGCAAAAAGTCAGTGTTCAAAAAGAAAACAAAAAATACAAAAATGAGGGGTATGTTATTTGAAATAAGCAAAATGATCTGCCAATAGAACAAGAACATTCGGCTGGTCAAGTCTTTCCAAAACAAGTAAAATTAAAGCTGCAAGCAGCATTGGTCGGGTCCGCTTTGGCTGCTGCCCCTGCAACTCACGCCCTGGTCTTAGTCAGACCTACATAGAGCTTTTTGTTTCATGTCTCTACGACATTCCTAACAAAAGTTACAAGTATTCTTGTCTGTGTTTTTTCCTAGGGGGCGCTAGAGCGCAATTTTGATTTTTGGGGTTTGTTTTTTTATTAGATGGCAATTTTCGCCAGTCCTGATGTTTGTGTAAAATTTGGTGAGTTTTGAAGCATGTTAAGGAGGTCAAATTACAGCTCGGCGTTTCTGGGTGTTGTTGATAAATGGCTTTCGCTATGCATAGTAGAGCTTTAACTTGCAGTTTGAAGCATTTTAAGGGGGTCAAATTACAGCTCAGAGGCAAAAATGACATATTTTAGGAAACTAAAATACCTTAAAATAATTATGTTCTCACTAATAAGTGCACTTTTCTTGGTAGATATGTTGAATTAGACTTAGACTTCCTTTTTATTTTCATTCAAATTAGAACTTTACAGTACAAATAAGAACCACATTTCGTTGCATCAGCTCTTGGTAGTGCGGGATAAAAACAAAAAAAGCAATAAGGTGCAGATATAAATAAATAGATTACTTTACAGATAAATACATTGCAAATTTTCACATGCGTCCATGTTTATGTTATATTGTCTTTTTTTATTCCAGCAAGTTAATCCATTTTAGGGGGGAGTTGAGGGGATAATTTAATTATGATGCGTTCAAGAGTCTTACGGCCTGATGTTTGTTTAAAGTTTGGTGAGTTTTGAAGCATGTTAAGGGGGTCAAATTACAGCTCGGTGTTTCTGGGTGTTGTTGATAAATGGCTTTCGCTTTGCATAGTAGAGCTTTAACTTGCACTTTGAAGCATTTAAAGGGGGTCAAATTACAGCTCAGAGGCAAAAATGACATATTTTAGAAAACTAAAATACCTTAAAATAATTATATTCTCACTAATAAGTGCACTTTTCTTGGTAGATATGTTGAACAATATTTTCAAAAGAAGTAAATTAGACTTAGACTTCCTTTTTATTGTCATTCAAATTTGAACTTTACAGTACAAATAAGAACCAAATTTCGTTGCATCAGCTCTTGGTAGTGGAGGATAAAAACAAAAAAAGCAATAAGGTGCAGATATAAATAAATAGATTACTTTACAGATGAATACATTGCAAATTTTCACATGCGTCCATGTTCATGTTATATTGTCTTTTTTTATTCCAGCGAGTTAATCCATTTTTGGGGGGAGTTGCGGGGATAATTTAATTATGATGCGTTCAAGAGTCTTACGGCCTGATGTTTGTTTAAAATTTGGTGAGTTTTGAAGCATGTTAAGGGGGTCAAATTACAGCTCGGCGTTTCTGGGTGTTGTTGATAAATGGCTTTCGCTTTGCATAGTAGAGCTTTAACTTGCACTTTGAAGCATTTTAATTGGGTCAAATTACAGCTCAGAGGCAAAAATGACATATTTTAGAAAACTAAAATACCTTAAAATAATTATATTCTCACTAATAAGTGCACTTTTCTTGGTAGATATGTTGAATTAGACTTAGACTTCCTTTTTATTGTCATTCAAATTTGAACTTTACAGTACAAATAAGAACCACATTTTGTTGCATCAGCTCTTGGTAGTGTGGGATAAAAACAAAAAAAGCAATAAGGTGCAGATATAAATAAATAGATTACTTTACAGATAAATACATTGCAAATTTTCACATGCGTCCATGTTTATGTTATATTGTCTTTTTTTATTCCAGCGAGTTAATCCATTTTTGGGGGGAGTTGAGGGGATAATTTAATTATGATGCGTTCAAGAGTCTTACGGCCTGAGGGAAGAAGCTGTTACAGAACCTGGAGGTTCTGCTTCAGAGGCTGTCGAACCTCTTCCTAGAGTCCAGCAGTGAAAACAGTCCTTGGTGGGGGTGGGAGGAGTCTTTGCAGATGCTAAGTTAAGTGCCATTATCCTGACATAATTATATGTGCTTGCCATCTGGATTTTTTATTTCATGCTTGAAGTAAGAAACGATTACTTTAAAAAAGTAGTTTTATACTTGTGAGTGTTGATGACACAGCTTTGCAACACTTGATATTTCATGTTTTACTCAATATAGTTCACAACATCTGTAATATCTTACTGAGATCCTTTAGGACCAAAACACTTAAAACAAGTAAAACACTAACATAAAATCTGCCTAATTTTGTTGTGATGCCCCGCTGGATGCATTAAACAATGTAACAAGGTTTTCCAAAAATAAATTCACTCTGTCATGAAGTTTGTTCTCCCGGGATGCAAACTGACTGTTTGACTGTAGGAACATATTTATTAACCTACTACAAAATAACAGGCAAAAAGTCTCTTAACAGTGGCATGAAATAAACAAGACTTACTGTGGCATGAAACAAATAACTAGGACATGGAATGAGCGGCATGAAACTGTGGCATGAAACAAATAACTAGGACATGGAACGAGCGGCATGAAACTGTGGCATGAAAGAAATAACTAGGACATGGAACGAGCGGCATGAAACTGTGGCATGAAACAAATAACTAGGACATGGAACGAGCGGCATGAAACTGTGGCATGAAACAAATAACTAGGACATGGAACGAGCGGCATGAAACTGTGGCATGAAACAAATAACTAGGACATGGAACGAGCGGCATGAAACTGTGGCATGAAAAGAGCAATGGCGCCAGGACGACCACACTGGCAAAGACAGACTTCGATAATAGTCTCTTGATTCCAGCAGGTGCGTGTCCCAACACCAGCGGCAGGTGCAACTAATGAGTCGCCATGGTAACCAAACAAAGAAGGGAGCGCAAACAGGAACTAGAAGAGTACAAAACTAACAAAAATATAATCCAGACCACAGATCATGACAAACTCAAGTTATGGGAAAAAAATATATTTTGTTATTGAAGTCACAAAGTGCATTATTTGAAGTGGGCGGGGTTGGGGGGGGTGTATATTGTAGCGTCCCGGAAGAGTTAGTGCTGCAAGGGGGACTGGGTATTTGTTGTGTTGGGTTTATGTTGTGTTACGGTGCGGATGTTCTCCCGAAATGTTTTTGTCATTCTTTTTGGGTGTAGTTTCACTATATGGCACGTTTATGACAGTGTTAAAGTTGTTTATACGGCCACCCTCAGTGTGACCTGTATGGCTGTTGACCAAGTATGCTTTGCATTCACTCGTGTGTGTGAAAAGACGTAGATTTTATGTGAATGGTAGTGCCTTTAAGGTTTATTGAAGCGCTGTACTTCTCCCGTACAGCCGCGTTTTAGTCATAAATTTTACTTTTTGAAACAGATTTCCAAACAGATACCAATAATTTCCGATATTACATTTTAAAGCATTTATCGGCCAATAATATAGGCAGCCCAATATTATCGGACATCTCTACTCACAAGTGTAAAACTACTTTCTTAAAGTAATAATTTCTTCTTTCAAGCATGTAAAAAAACAAAAACAAACATTACTTTGACACAATTGTGTCTCATAATTAAAACAGGTGACAGCCAAATGGACTTTGCTGTTTTATTTTCAATGAAACAATAGAAAATAGTAGGGCTGCGAATCTTTGGGTGTCCCACGATTCCATTCAAAATCGATTTTTTTTTGTCAATTCAACACGATTCTCGATACAAAATCGATTTTTTCCCCGATTTAAAAGGATTCTGTATTAGGATTTCAGCAGGATCTACCCCAGTCTGATGACATGCTAGCAAAGTAGTATATATATTTTTAAAAAGCATGTATAATAGATTATACTTGCTTTGATTTACTTTCCCGGTAAGGTTTATTCAGGTGTACTGGAGAGGAGGCTACGCCGGATAGTCGAACCTTGGATTCAGGAGGAACAGTGTGGTTTTCGTCCTGGTCGTGGAACTGTGGACCAGCTCTATACTCTCGGCAGGGTTCTTGAGGGTGCATGGGAGTTTGCCCAACCAGTCTACATGTGCTTTGTGGACTTGGAGAAGGCATTCGACCGTGTCCCTCGGGAAGTCCTGTGGGGGAATGCTCAGAGAGTATGGGGTATCGGACTGTCTTATTGTGGCGGTTCGCTCCCTGTATGATCAGTGTCAGAGCTTGGTCCGCATTGCCGGCAGTAAGTCGAACACATTTCCAGTGAGGGTTGGACTCCGCCAAGGCTGTCCTTTGTCATCCATTCCATTCTGTTCATAACTTTTATGGACAGAATTTCTAGGCGCAGTCAAGGCGTTGAGGGGTTCCGGTTTGGTCACCGCAAGATTAGGTCTCTGCTTGTTGCAGATGATGTGGTCCTGATGACTTCATCTGACCGGGATCTTCAGCTCTCGCTGGATCGGTTCGCAGCCGAGTGTGAAGCGACCGGAATGAGAATCAGCACCTCCAAGTCCGAGTCCATGGTTCTCGCCCGGAAAAGGGTCGAATGCCATCTCCGGGTTGGGGAGGAGACCCTGCCCCAAGTGGAGGAGTTCAAGTACCTAGGAGTCTTGTTCACGAGTGAGGGAAGAGTGGATCGTGAGATCGACAGGCGGATCGGTGCGGCGTCTTCAGTAATGCGGACGTTGTACCGATCCGTTGTGGTGAAGAAGGAGCTGAGCCGGAAGGCAAAGCTCTCAATTTACCGGTCGATCTACGTTCCCATCCTCACCTATGGTCATGAGCTTTGGGTCATGACCGAAAGGATAAGATCACGGGTACAAGCGGCCCAACCTCTCCCTTAGAGATAGGGTGAGAAGCTCTGCCATCCGGGAGGAACTCAAAGTAAACCCACTGCTCCTTCACATCGAGAGGAGCCAGATGAGGTGGTTCGGGCATCTGGTCAGGATGCCAACCGAACGCCTCCCTAGGGAGGTGTTTAGGGCACGTCCAACCGGTAGGAGGCCACGGGGAAGACCCAGGACACGTTGGGAAGACTATGTCTCCCGGCTGGCCTGGGAACGCCTCGGGATCCCCCGGGAAGAGCTAGACGAAGTGGCTGGGGAGAGGGAAGTCTGGGTTTCCCTGCTTAGGCTGTTGCCCCCGCGACCCGACCTCGGATAAGCGGAAGATGATGGATGGATGGATGTATAATAGTAAAGGAAAATGTTTTATCAACTGATTGCAATAATGTAAATTTGTTTTAACTATTAAACGAACCAAAAATATGACTTATTTTATCTTTGTGCATTGCATTCACTCGTGTGTTTGAAAGGCCGTAGATATTATGTGACTGGTAGTACTTTTAAGGTTTTTTGGCGCTCTGTACTTCTACCGACGTCCGTGTAGCACCGATAATTTCCAATATTACATTTTAAAGCATGTATCGGCCGATAAAATCGAAATGTCGATATTCTCGGACATCTCTAATATTAATGAAAATATTTTTCCCTCAAAAAGTCTACACACAAAACCTGCAAGTACAACATTATTTTGTTGTCTCTTTATTATTCTCACAACGCTGCAAATTGAGCTAAAGGTCCGTCACGTTTCCACTGAGCCTTAAAAGGGTCGTATTGCTTAATCGGAACGCACCTTGGTTATGAAATGGTTTTGGAAAGGCACACACCTGTCTGGGAAAGTCCCACCGGAGCAGAGAGTCCACCTTCATCCGTACATGCACGACATTCGGAACCACCAGGAATCCTCCAAGAACTTCCGGCTGTCTGAACTGAAAATAAGAAAGGAGAACCGTCCAGAAAGACAAGTCTGAAGCGATCCACCGAGCGACAATTCTTAGTAAAAAGGCACCAAACGGCCTGCATGAAGGCGATCAAAGACCTGCAAAGAAATGATCTGGACAAAGTCTGAACCTCAAGTCTTCATGTTTAGAGGAAACCAGATCAGCACTTGGCCAAAAAGCTTCGTTGCTGTGAAGCAGAGGTGGCAGCAGACTGCTGAGGGGAGGGATGGTCAGTGTCAGGAAGAGGGCTGTTAGTCAGGATAGACGGAAAGATGAATGCAGCCATGTCAGAGACCTCCTGGATGAAAAACTGCATATGATCCTGATCGGGGCGAGGGTTCAATGTCCAGCTGGAAGTACAGTAAACGCACACAAGAATGTGTCCCATTAGACAATTATGCATCAAAATAGTCCATTTAATTGCAGTTAAACATAACATTTGTGTAATTTGGGATCCCTGAAATTGTGAACACAATATTGCTTTGTTCCACACAAGATGTTTTGGGATTTAACCCGACTTGTGACATTTACTTGATAGTTTGATTGAGAAATGTATTGACATGTTAAAGAATTGAGTCCATGTTTATTGTTCATTGATTATTGAATGGATCCTCATTAGCTGACGCCAAAGCGAGTCTTCCTGCGGTCCATATAGGAGCATACAAAATAAAAATAGAAAGAATACATGCATTACCAAACTTTATACAAACCCCGTTTCCGTATGAGTTGGGAAATTGGTTTAGATGTAAATATAAACAGAATACAATGATTTGCAAATCCTTTTCAACCCATATTCAGTTGAATATGCTACAAAGACAACATATTTGATGTTCAAACTCATAAACAGTTTTTTTGTTTGCAAATAATCATTAACTTTAGAATTTGATGCCAGCAACACGTGACAAAGAAGTTGGGAAAGGTGGCAATAAATACTGATAAAGTTGAGGAATGCTCATCAAACACTTATTTGGAACATCCCGCAGGTGTGCAGGATAATTGGGAATAGGTGGGTGCCATGATTGGGTATAAAAACAGCTTCCCAAAAAATGCTCAGTCTTTCACAAGAAAGGATGGGGCGAGGTACACCCCTTTGTCCACAACTGCGTGAGCAAATAGTCAAACAGTTTAAGAACGTTTCTCAAAGTGCAATCGCAAGAAATTTCGGGATTTCAACATCTACGCTCCATAATATCATCAAAAGGTTCAGAGAATCTGGAGAAATCACTCCACGTAAGCGGCATGGCCGGAAACCAACATTGAATGACCGTGACCTTCCATCCCTCAGACGGCACTGTATCAAAAACCGACATCAATCTCTAAAGGATATCACCACATGGGCTCAGGAACACTTCAGAAAACCAGTGTCACTAAATACAGTTGGTCGCTACGTCTGTAAGTGCAAGTTAAAGCTCTACTATGCAAAGCGAAAGCCATTTATCAACAACATCCAGAAACGCCGCCGGCTTCTCTGGGCCCATCCATCCATCCATTTTCTACCGCTTATTCCCTTTTGGGGTTGCGGGGGGCCGCCACCTCATCGCAGGGCCAACACAGATAGACAGACAACACTCACACTCACATTCACACACTGGGGCCAATTTAGTGTTGCCAATCAACCTATCCCCAGGTGCATGTCTTTGGAAGTGGGAGGAAGCCGGAGAACCCGGAGCGAACCCACGCATTCACGGGGAGAACATGCAAACTCCACACAGAAAGATTCCGAGCCTGGGATCGAACCCAAGACTGCAGGACCTTCGTATTGTGAGGCAGACGCACTAACCCCTCTGCCACCGTGAAGCCCTTCTCTGGGCCCGAGATCATCTAAGATGGAGTGATGCAAAGTGGAAAAGTGTTTGGGTCTGACGAGTCCACATTTCAAATTGTTTTTGGAAATATTCGACATCGTGTCATTCGGACAAAAGGGGAAGCGAACCAACCAGACTGTCATCGACGCAAAGTTCAAAAGCCAGCATCTGTGATGGTATGGGGGTGCATTAGTGCCAAAGGTATGGGTAACTTACACATCTGTGAAGGCACCATTAATGCTGAAAGGTACATACAGGTTTTGGAACAACATATGCTGCCATCTAAGCGCCGTCTTTTTCATGGACGCCCCTGCTTATTTCAGCAAAACAATGCCAAGCCACATTCAGCACGTGTTACAACAGCGTGGCTTCGTAGTAAAAGAGTGCGGGTACTTTCCCTGGCCCGCCTGCAGTCCAGACCTGTCTCCTATCCAAAATATGTGGCGCATTTCCATTGGTATTTGTATGTACCATATTTTTTGGAGTATAAGTCGCAACGGCCGAAAATGCATATTAAAGATATATAAGTCGCACTGGAGTATAAGTCGCATTTTTGGGGGAAATTTATTTGATAAAATTAAACACCAAGAATGGACATTAGAAAGGCAATTTAAAATAAATAAAGAATAGTGAACAACAGGCTGAATAAGTGTAGGTTATATGAGGCATATATAACCAACTGCTATGTTAACCTAACATATTATGGTAAGAGTCATTCAAATAACTATAACATATAGAACATGCTATACCTTTACCAAACTATCTCTCACTCCTAATCCATAAATCCCATGAAATCTTATACGTCTAGTCTCTTACGTGAATGAGCTAAATAATATTATTTGATATTTTACGGCAGGGGTGTCCAAAGTGCGGCCCGGGGGCCATTTGCGGCCCGCAGGTAATTATTTAATGGCCCCACGGCACATTTTAACAATACGATTGAAACATTTTTAAAACCTAAAAAGTAAAATAAAAGAGCAAACGGGTGAAATGTAACAAGAAAATGTTGCAATGTATACTCTAATAACACAAAGCTGCCATGCAGACTGTTTCTTTCTTTAAAATATAATAATGAATCAAAATCAATGTCATTAAAAGTTATTGACCCATTCAAGGCTCCAATTACATCACGTTAAATTTTCCACTTTGACATATTTTTGGGGGGGAAAATGTTGCATATTTTGTGTTTGCCATATATAAAACTGAGCTGTTTTTTTTAAGAAGGGCCTAAAATGAACAAACAAAAAACATAAACAACAATAAAACTTATAATTGACGGATAGATCTGAAGTTGATCTCAAGATTACTGTGTTAAAATTAAACAATACAATTTTTTTCTAACACTTTAATGAGTAGGACCCTTTTGAATCCCCAATTATTTTAGTGTCATTTGCTTTTAAGTATCATTGCTCAAAAAATAATAATGAATTAAAATCAAAGGTGCTATGAGTTATTGACCGTTTTAATGCTCCAATTATTATATAATCTCAAATATTCTAGTTAAAAAAATTATTGGGTGAAAATATTGTATATTTTGTGATTTTTCCATAAAAAAACAGGTTTTGTTGTGACAAAAAGGGCATACAACTTAAATCTTTAAAATCATTATACTGACAGATAGACTTAATGTTGCTCTAGAGCAGGGGTAGGGAACCTATGGTTCTAGAGCCAGATGTGGCTCTTTTGATGACTGCATCTGGCTCTCAGATAAATCTTAGCTGACATTGCTTAACATGATAAATAATGAATAATTCCGCTGGTAATCACAGTGTTAAAAATAACGTTCAAATTATAAAAGATTCTCATGCATTTTAATCCAACCATCCATTTTCTACCGCACCTGTTCAAGAAGTCGCATCAATGGTAAGAAGTATTTTATTACTTATTGGTTAGCTTTAGAATAACTATGTTATTAAAAAGAATAAGAGACTTATTATACTCTAGAAATGTTGGTCTTACTTAAAAATGCACGCATTTAGTTGTATTCAGTGTTAAAAAAATATTATATGGCTCTCACGGAAATACATTTTGAAATATTTGGCTTTCATGGCTCTCTCAGCCAAAAAGGTTCCCAACCCCTGATCTAGAGATTTAAAACTTGAATAACAATAAAAAAAAAAAAAGACTGAATAATGACACATTTTTTATATTTTTTTGACCAAAACCCTATGGGGTTGCAGCGTTGGTCGGGTCCGCCTTTGGCTGCTGCCCCCGAGACCCACGGCCGGATAAGCGTTAGAAGACGCCTTGGAGCCACTATTTTGAGAATCTAATGCATTGTGAAAGTAATGCAGTTGTTGTATTGAAGTGAAAATATCAGACTTCCTGTTGATTTTTGCTAAAGTATGTTAATTATTAAAATGTAGGTCTAAGTGAGACCTACATAGTGTTTTTTGTTTCATGTCTGTCTGACAAGCAGTTTTGTCTGTGTTTTCTTCCTAGGAGCAGTTTGTCTGTGTTGTATTCCTAGGGGTGCGGTAGAGCGCAATTTTGAGTTTTGAGGTTAGGTTTTTTCATCAAATCGCAATTTTTGCCAGACCTGATGTGTGTGTCAAGTTTGGTGAGTTTAGAAGCATTTTAAGGGGGTCAAATAACAGCTCAAAGAGGCAAAAATTACATTTTTTAGGAGACTTTGCACAGGGGTTCTTTGAAGGCGCGTAAAATAAAAACCTGAGAACTTATCAAAACTCTGTTCTATACTTTTAATCAGAAGGGTTCAATCTCTCTCCTGTGCGAGTTTGAAGCCAAAACAACAAACGCGCTCAGAGGAGATAATGTTTGAAGAAAGGTGACCGGTTTTTACAAAACTTTTGTTTTGAAGGGGGGATTGCAAACTTCGTGTTGATTTTTGTTGGGCGTTGTCAATCTATGAAATGTAGGTCTAAGTGAGACCTACATAGAAGTTTTTGTTTCATGTCTCTCCGACATTCTTACCGGAAGTTACAAGCAATTTTGTCTGTGTTTTCTTCCTAGGAGCAGTTTTTTCAGTGTTTTATTCAAAAATAGCGCTAGAGCGCAATTTTGAGTTTTGGGGTTTGTTTTTTTCATTAGATCGCAATATTCGCCAGTCCTTATGTGCGCGCCAAGCTTGGTGACTTTTGAAGCATTTTAAAGGGGTGAAATTACAGCGCAAAGAGGCAAAAAATGGCATTTTTTGCGAACATTTTATTTTGAAGGGGTTTTTGCCAACTTCCTGTAGATTTTTGCTGAAAGAAGTGAGTGTATGAAAATTGGGTCTAAGTCAGACCTACGTAGGAGTTTTAGTTTCATGTTGCTATGACATTCCTAACAGAAGTTACATCCAGTTTTGTCTGTAATTTTTTCCTAGGGGACGCTAGAGCGCAATTTTCATTTTGGGGGATTGGTTGCTTAATATGTTGGGAAGGTTTGCTATACCGACGTGTGTGTCAAATTTGGTGAGTTTTGAAGCATGTTAAGGGGGTCAAATTACAGCGCGTAGGTGCGGAATAATAATAAAACACAGCAGTTTCAATAGGGTCCTTGGCCCATGGCATTGGACCCTAAAAAAAGACTGAATAATGACACAATTTTAATATTTTTTTGACCAAAACCCTTTGGGGTCCCTGGGATCAAGCCTGAGTGGAGGCCAAAATTTCTATTTTTTATACATATATTGTATTGTTTTAAAAAAAAAATATATCAAAATGTGAGTGAGTGAATTATATTTATATAGCGCTTTTCTCAAGTGACTCAAAGCGCTTTACATAGTGACACCCAATATCTAAGTTACGTTTAAACCAGTGTGGGTGGCACTGGGAGCAGGTGGGTAAAGTGTCTTGCCCAAGGACACAACGGCAGTAACTAGGATGGCACAAGTGGGAATCGAACCTGCAACCCTCAAGTTGCTGGCACGGCCACTCTACCAACCAAGCTATGCCGCCCAACTTGCTTTGATTTTTCAGTGTGCGGGCCTCAGTGGATAAAGTTTGGACACCCCTATTTTACGGTCATGTGTTGATAATTTCACACGTGGGGCGGTATAGCTCGGTTGGTAGAGTGGCCGTGCCAGCAACTTGAGGGTTCCAGGTTCGATCCCCGCTTCCGCCATCCTAGTCACTGCCGTTGTGTCCTTGGGCAAGACACTTTACGGTAATGTGTTGATAATTTCACACATGGGGCGGTATAGCTCGGTTGGTAGAGTGGCTGTGCCAGCAACTTGAGGGTTGCAGGTTCGGAAATTGGGTTAAAAAAATAGATGGTCTTTTTTCTGCAACATCAAGGTATATATTGACGCTTACATAGGTCTGGTGATAATGTTCCCCTTTAAAGCATTACATGGGAAATGCAAAATAACTTCAATCAGGACCTGGAGAGAGTGTCACACTGGGTCAATGATAATAAACTTGTTGTGAATATTGATGAATCTAAAACCATTATTTTTGGATCCAGGCATACGCTTGTTGATGACCCTCAGCTTCATATTTCATCCATCCATCCATCCATTTTCTACCGCTTATTCCCTTTCGGGGTCGCGGGGGGCACTGGCGCCTATCTCAGCTACAATCGGGCGGAAGGCGGGGTACACCCTGGACAAGTCGCCACCTCATCGCAGGGCCAACACAGATAGACAGACAACATTCACACACTAAGGCCAATTTAGTGTTGCCAATCAACCTATCCCCAGGTGCATGTCTTTGGAGGTGGGAGGAAGCCGGAGTACCCGGAGGGAACCCACGCATTCACGGTGGAGAACATGCAAACTCCACACAGAAAGATCCCGAGCCTGGATTTGAACCCAGGACTGCAGGACCTTCGTATTGTGAGGCAGACGCACTAACCCCTCTTCCACCGTGAAGGCCTCATATTTCAATGTCAGATATAAAAGTCAGTGTTCAAAAACAAGGGGGGAAAAAAATATAAAAATTAGGGGTGATATATTTGAACTAAGAAAAATGATCTGCCAAGAAAACAAGAACATTCAGCTTCTCAAGACTTTCCAAAACAAGTCAAATTAACTAACCTCAATGTACCAAAAAATTGCTTAAAATGAGTATATTCTCACTAATATACGGGCGGTATAGCTCGGTTGGTAGAGTGGCCGTGCCAGCAACTTGAGGGCTGCAGGTTCGATTCCCGCTTCTGCCATCCTAGTCACTGCCGTTGTGTCCTTGGGCAAGACACTTTACCCACCTGCTCCCAGTGCCACCCACACTGCTTTAAATGGAACTTAGGTCTTGGGTTTCACTATGTAAAGCGCTTTGAGTCACTAGAGAAAAGCGCTATATAAATATAATTCACTTCACTTCACATAAGTCGCTCCTGAGTATAAGTCGCACCGGCCGAACTATGAAAAAAACTGCGACTTATCGTCTGAAAAATACGTTAGAATATATTTGACTCATTTACCAAGCTTCCCGTCTAGGTGACACTGACCTCAAAGACCCCACGGGGACCCGCACGGGTCCTCCTGTCATTAGCGGCGCTGTGCCACACCACTCTTGACGGAGGCGTTGGCAGCCTTCTCTCTCTCCTTGGCCAACTCCATCTCTATCTTGGCCTGGATTTTATCCCAATCCACTTCAACCTGAGAGGAAGACAAAGAAAAGGTCTACATTTCCTGTGTGTGGAAGTGATTAAAGGCCAAGTGTTGGTGTCAGCCTGGATGTGTCACCGGTGGCTGAGAAGCTTGTAAACGGCAGGAAAGCGTTAGAACAAGTCTGCCAGTTAAACTGAGCGTAATTGCCGCGCCGATCAATGGACGCGAGGCCGCACATGGAGCCTACCCCTTTAGCGTACTGCAGGAACCTCTTATTGGTCTCCTTCCGGCCAAAAGTCTGCAGGAACTTCTCCCTGTAGGCCAGCACCGTGTCCACGTGTGTCTTGTGCTTGACTGCCAGCTCCAGAGCCCTGGGACATGCAGACAGGCACAGACATGTGGGGTACAAGGTGGCGACGCAGGAAGTGCCAGCTCATCCTTACCTCTGCCAGTTGAAGAGGTCGATGTTGACTTGGATGGCCTGGTAGACCAGTCCAGCTTGCAGCAGGGTGGACTCCGCCTCCTGGACTTGTCCACTGAAGAGCAGCAGGTGGGCCAAGGACGACTCCTTGGACGGCTGCTGCTTGATGAAGTTGATGTAATGCACTCGTGGCAACTAGGAGGGAGGAGGAGACCAGCAGATTAGCATCCTCACGCTGCTCACTTGGAGAAGCTCTCTCCGACCTCTCTGATGGCGGCGTAGGCCATTTCCGCCGTGGTCAGCTCTCTGTTGGCTATCGCCATGGCAGCCAGACACGCCCACAGAGAGTCTTTCTGCAGGAAACCACAAAAGTAGACTTTGGAGCGGTGACTCACTAACTGTCAGTAATTACAGCAATCGCAGTATGACAAGAACACAATCTTTGTTAGAATAATAATTATAATAGAGATGTCCGATAATATCGGACTGACGATATTATCGGCCGATAAATGATTTAAAATGTATATCGGAAATGATGTGGTGTTCTTGGGATGCAACTCAGTATTCTTCTTCCTCCAAACACGACGAGTTGAGTTGATACCAAAATGGATACATGGATGATACAGCAGAGGATTGGGAGAATGTCATGTGGTCAGATGGAACCAAAATAGAACTTTTTGGTATCAACTCAACTGGTCGTGTTTGGAGGAAGAAGAATACTGAGTTGCATCCCAAGAACACCACACCTACTGTGAAGCATGGGGGTGGAAACATCGTGCTTTGGGGCTGTTTTTCTGATAAGGGGACAGGACAATTGATCCGTGTTAAGGAAAGAATGAATGGGGCCATGTATCGTGAGATTTTCAGCCAAAACCTCCTTCCATCAGTGAGAGCTTTGAATGCTTGACCAAATACTTATTTTCCACCATAATTTACAAATAATATATTTAAAATTCCTAAAATGTGAATTCCTGGATTTTTTTTTCCACATTCTGTCTCTCACAGCTGAAGTGTACCTATGATGAAAATTACAGACCTCTGTCATCATTTTAAGTGGGAGAACTTGCACAATCAGTGGCTGACTAAATACTTTTTTGCCCCACTGTATTTACATCTAACACAATTTCCCAACTCATATGTGAAGTGAATTGAAGTGAATTATATTTATATAGCGCTTTTCTCAAGTGACTCAAAGCGCTTTACATAGTGACACCCAATATCTAAGTTACATTTAAACCAGTGTGGGTGGCACTGGGAGCAGGTGGGTAAAGTGTCTTGCCCAAGGACACAACGGCAGTAACTAGGATGGCACAAGCGGGAATCGAACCTACAACCCTCAAGTTGCTGGCACGGCCACTCTACCAACTGAGCTATGGAAACGGGGTTTGTATTTTGGAAAACCTTATTACATTATTTAATGCATCCAGCGGGGCATCACAACAAAATGAGGCATAATAATGTGTTCATTCCACCACTGTTGATATCGGAATTGGTAATTAAGAGTTGGACAATATCGGAATATTGGCAAAAAATCCATTATCGGACATCTCTACTAAAAACCACTGCAGAAAAAAACAAAAGTGTCATTACGGTCGCACAAGTCAAACTAATCATCGAGGAGATTGTGTACCGTTTTCCTGCGTGCGCTTTCCTGGAAACACACGTCAACCTTGAAGGTGAGCTCTCGCCAACAAATGTGATTCCGGGAAAACGCCGCAAAACTCTTACCAGAAGTCAAGCGGGCGAGGTTCAAGGAAAAGGCTTTTAAAAAAGAAGATCTCTCGCTACTCAACCTTTATATCTCCAAGGTTGTCGTTATTGCGTCACTGCCTTAGAGAATAGTCTGGTGCTGTGGAGAGTCCACAGCATACTTGCCTAACCTTCCCGGATTTTCCCGGGAGACTCCCGAAATTCAGCGCCTCTCTCGAAAACCTCCCGGAATGAATTTTCTCCGGAAAATCTCCCGAAATCCACGCCCCCTCCAGCTCCATGCGGACATGAGTGGGGACAGCCTGTTTTCACGTCCGCTTTTCCCACTATATAAACAGCTTGCCTGCCCAATCACGTTACAGCATCTACGGATTTTAACAAAAAACGGCACACACAAGGAGACGAAGCAGAAGAACGAGTAAGTTACAGCCATGGCGACGCCATCTGTAATACAGTGATTCTATGTCGTCTGTTGCCATCTCCTGGTGAATGTTGGCTATAGCGTTATGGCCGGGGTTGCTTTTTGATGGGCCTACGATTTACGTGGTGTTGTGCACCTGACGGCAAGTGACTCTCGCCAGTACGCAAATAGCAGAACAAAGGTTAATTAAATAGTGAAAGGTAAGTGTTGTTGTTGTGTTTTTTTTAGTAACCAGCAAGCACAGTACAGTTAGTAGAAAAACTGTGTATTTATTACTGTGTATTTGATAGGTGCCGTCTGAAATTCAACTATTTATTTCATTTATATATATAATAAAATAAATATACTGTATATAGCTAGAATTCACTTAAAGTCAAGTATTTCATACATATACATATATATATATATGTATATATATATATGTATATGAAATACTCGATTTGGTGAATTGTAGATGTAAATATACTCCTCCCCTCTTAACCACACCCCTGACCACGCCTCCGCCCCACCCACGACCACGCCCCCCACCCCGACCTCCTGAAATCGGAGGTCTCAAGGTTGGCAAGTATGCTCCACAGGTGCATTTAGGGGTGTGTGGCTTTACCAGTTCGCTGTAGAGGGGGTTACATTTGGCAAACGGTGTCATTATTGCCATAAACCTGTCTGCTACCTTCTCATCTCAAACAGGCACTTTGGCGTACGCACACATGACATAGACACACTTTACAAATGGGCTTTTAAAGGGGAACTGCACTCATATCAGAACTTTTTCTGTCGTTTACAATCTTTGAGAGACAAGAAAACATTTTTTTTTTTTTTTATGCATTTTAACTAAATGTAAATAAAAGTGTTCTTACAAAAGAGTCAATCGGAGGTCTTCTATTCCGCCCACCAAGTCCTCGAAATCAGTGTTTTTCAACCACTGCTAGTGTGCTGCCAGATATTGTCTGGTGCTGTGTGTTTCAACCTTTGTTGAGCCAAGGCACATTTTTTGCGTTCACAAAATGTGGAGGCACACCACCAGCAGAAATCATAAAAAAACGAAACTCAGTTGACAGTAAAAAGTTGTCGTTGCAATTGTTGGCTATGACTTTAAAGCAGGGGTGCCCACACATTTTCTGCAGGCGAGCTACTTTTCAATTGACCAACTCGAGGGGATCTACCTCATTTATATATATCATTTATATTTCTTTATTTATGAAAGAGACATTTTTGTAAACAAGTTAAATGTGTTTAATGATAATACAAGCATGTGTAACACATATAGATGTCTTTCTTTCACAAAGACAAGAATATAAGTTGGTGTATTACCTGATTCTGATGACTTGCATTGATTGGAATCAGACAGTAATGATGATAACGCCCACAGTTTCAAATGGAGGAGAAAAAAAGTTCTCCTTTCTGTACAATACCACATGAAAGTGGTTGGTTTTTGGCATCTAATTCATCCAGCTTCCATATACTTTACAAGAAAAACATTGGTGGCAAATTCCGTAGCTTGCTTGATTGACATCCACGGCACCCGAGGGTCTTGTGAGATGACGCTGGCTGCTGCCAGTTTATTATTATGAAAAAATGACAGAGAGGAAGGCGAGAAACACTTTTTATTTCAACAGACTTTTGCGCCGTCCCTTCCGTCAAAACTCTAAAGGCCGACTGCACATTTCCTATCTTCACAATAAAAGCCCTGCTTCATGCTGCCTGCGCTAACAAAATAAGAGTCTCGGAAAGCTGGCGTGCACAAGTGATGTGCACGCCAGCTTTCTGAGGGATCGCTTGTGCACGCCAGTTTTCCGAGACTCTGTATTTAGTTAGCGCAGGCAGCATGAAGCAGGGCTTTTATTGTGAAGAAAGGAAATGTGCAGTCGGCCTTTAGAGTTTTGACGGAAGGTACGGCGCGAGAGTCTGTTGAAATAAAAAGTGTTTCTCGCCTTCCTCTCAGTCATATTTTCATAATAATGATCTTGCAGCAGCCAGCGTCATCTCACAAGACCCTCCGGTACCGTGAATGTCATTTAAGTGACGTCTTGGTGAAGATTGAAGATCACTAATTTTTAGGTCTATTTTTTTAAAAGCCTGGCTGGAGATCGACTGACACACCCCCCGCGGTCGACTGGTAGCTCGCAATCGACGTAATGGGCACCCCTGCTTTAAAGTATAACCAAGCATGCATGACTATAGCTCTT
Organism: Nerophis ophidion; assembly: GCF_033978795.1. Classification (NCBI taxonomy): domain Eukaryota; kingdom Metazoa; phylum Chordata; class Actinopteri; order Syngnathiformes; family Syngnathidae; genus Nerophis; species Nerophis ophidion. Next base: position 39,857,231 of record NC_084628.1, on the reverse strand, counting down.
GTCTCAAAGTAGGTGTACTGTCACCACCTGTCACATCACACCCTGACTTATTTGGACTTTTTTGCTGTTTAGATCTTGTCTTGCGCTCCTATTTGGTGGCTTGCTGTCGTCCAGCATTTTGTTTTTGTTTACTTTGTAGCCAGTTCAGTTTTAGTTTTGTTCTGCATAGCCTTCCCTAAGCTTCAATGCCTTTTCTTAGGGGCACTCACCTTTTGTTTATTTTTGGCTTAGGCATTAGACACCTTTTTAAGGTTTACGAATGATAGGCATTTAAAAAAAAAAGTATACCGTATTTTTTGGAGTATAAGTCGCACCTGCCGAAAATGCATAATAAAGAAGGAAAAAAACAGATATAAGTCGGAAATTTGGGGGAAATGTATTTGATAAAACCCAACACCAAAAATAGACATTTAAAAGGGAATTCAAAATGAATAAAGAATAGTGAACAACAGGCTGAATAAGTGTAGGTTATATGAGGCATAAATAACCAACTGCTATGTTAACCTAACATATTATGGTAAGAGTCATTCAAATAACTATAACATATAGAACATGATATACCTTTACCAAACTATCTCTCACTCCTAATCCGTAAATCCCATGAAATCTTATACGTCTAGTCTCTTACATGAATGTGCTAAATAATATTATTTGATATTTTACGGTAAAGTGTTAATAATTTCACACATAAGTCGCTCCTGAGTATAAGTCGCACCCCCGGCCAAACTATGAAAAAAACTGCGACTTATAGTCTGAAAAAAAAGGTAGTGCCCCCTTAAAGAGCCTCAATTACATAAAATTAACATTTTCTGTGTTAAAGTAAAGTTTAAGTTAAAGTACCAATGATTGTCAAACACATAATAGATGTGGCGAAATCATTCTCTGCATTTGACCCATCACCCTTGAGCACCCCCTGGGAGGTGAGGGGAGCAGTGAGCAGCAGCGGTGCCGCGCCCGGGAATCATTTATGGTGATTGAACCCCCAATTCCAACCCTTAATGCTGAGTGCCAAGCAGGGAGGTAATGGCTCCCATTTTTATAGTCTTTGGTATGACTCGGCCGGGATTTGAACTTACGACCTACCCATCTCAGGGCGGACACTCTAACCACTAGGCCACTGAGTAGGTTCCCAAAAAATAGTCCCAAAAGAGACTCTTTATGAGTAGCAAACATGGCAACATTTTAAATCTCCCTCACTTCTTTGAAAAAAGAAATCAAATGAAATTAACTTTCATCACTTTATAATCTTTTAAAGAAGGCCTCGCCGGGTCCACTGCTCGTTTGCTCCACTTTTGTGGGAAGGACTACCTGATGGACTTGATACTGCCTTAGAGCCACTGTGAGATTATATTAGATTAGCCCAAGTAAGTATATCATGTTCTGCTTCTCCAGCAAATAGGAACTCTATGTTCCTATGCTAGTGTTACCAATGTTTGAGTCCTGCCTTAATCTGGAATATTATGTTGTTGTAAAAGATATATGACAACTATTACATTGGTGCAAAGTAGGGTTGTCCCGATACCAATGTTTGTTTATGTATTGCCATTATTTTCGATACTTTTCTACATAAAGGGGATCACAAAAAATGGCATTAATGTATTTATTCAAACAAAAAATCTAATGGTAAATTCAACATTAAACACTCTCACACTATTATGTTAGATCCACTATGGACTGGACTCTCACACTATTAACCTGATCCACTATGTACTGGACTCTCACTATTATGTTAGATCCACTATGGACTGGACTCTCACACTATTATGTTAGATCCACTATGGACTGGACTCTCACAATATTATGTTAGATCCACTATGTACTGGACTCTCACTATTATGTTAGATCCACTATGGACTGGACTCTCACACTATTATGTTAGATCCACTATGGACTGGACTCACACTATTATGTTAGATCCACTATGGACTGGACTCTCACAATATTATGTTAGATCCACTATGGACTGGACTCTCACACTATTAAACTGATCCACTATGTACTGGACTCTCACTATTATGTTAAATCCACTATTGACTGGACTCTCACAATATTATGTTAGATCCACTATGGACTGGACTCTCACACTATTAACCTGATCCACTATGTACTGGACTCTCACTATTATGTTAGATCCACTATGGACTGGACTCTCAAAATTTTATGTTAGATCCACTATGGACTGGACTCTCAAACTATTAACCTGATCCACTATGTACTGGACTCTCACTATTATGTTAGATCCACTATGGACTGGACTCTCACAATATTATGTTAGATCCACTATGGACTGGACTCTCACAATATTATGTTAGATCCACTATGTACTGGACTCTCACTATTATGTTAGATCCACTATGGACTGGACTCTCACACTATTATGTTAGATCCACTATGGACTGGACTCACACTATTATGTTAGATCCACTATGGACTGGACTCTCACAATATTATGTTAGATCCACTATGGACTGGACTCTCACACTATTAAACTGATCCACTATGTACTGGACTCTCACTATTATGTTAGATCCACTATGGACTGGACTCTCACAATATTATGTTAGATCCACTATGGACTGGACTCTCACACTATTAACCTGATCCACTATGTACTGGACTCTCACTATTATGTTAGATCCACTATGGACTGGACTCTCACAATATTATGTTAGATCCACTATGGACTGGACTCTCACACTATTAACCTGATCCACTATGTACTGGACTCTCACTATTATGTTAGATTCACTATGGACTGGACTCTCACAATATTATGTTAGATCCACTATGGACTGGATTCTCACTATTATGTTAGATCCACTATGGACTTAACTCTCACACTATTATGTTATATCCACTATAGACTGGACTCTCACACTATTAACCTGATCCACTATGTACTGGACTCTCACTATTATGTTAGATCCACTATGGACTGGACTCTCAAAATTTTATGTTAGATCCACTATGGACTGGACTCTCACACTATTAACCTGATCCACTATGTACTGGACTCTCACTATTATGTTAGATCCACTATGGACTGGACTCTCACAATATTATGTTAGATCCACTATGGACTGGACTCTCACAATATTATGTTAGATCCACTATGTACTGGACTCTCACTATTATGTTAGATCCACTATGGACTGGACTCTCACACTATTATGTTAGATCCACTATGGACTGGACTCACACTATTATGTTAGATCCACTATGGACTGGACTCTCACAATATTATGTTAGATCCACTATGGACTGGACTCTCACACTATTAAACTGATCCACTATGTACTGGACTCTCACTATTATGTTAGATCCACTATGGACTGGACTCTCACAATATTATGTTAGATCCACTATGGACTGGACTCTCACACTATTAACCTGATCCACTATGTACTGGACTCTCACTATTATGTTAGATTCACTATGGACTGGACTCTCACAATATTATGTTAGATCCACTATGGACTGGATTCTCACTATTATGTTAGATCCACTATGGACTTAACTCTCACACTATTATGTTATATCCACTATAGACTGGACTCTCACACTATTATGTTAGATCCACTATGGACTGGACTCTCATTATTATGTTAGATCCACTATGGACTGGACTCTCTCACTATTATGTTAGACCCACTATGGACTGGACTCTCACTATTATGTTAGATCCACTATGGACTGGACTCTCACACTATTATGTTAGACCCACACGACGTCCATTGAATCCGGTCTCCCCTAGAGTCCTGATGTGGGACCTGAGCCCAGGATGTGGTTGTGGCTTGTGCAGCCCTTTGAGACACTTGTGACTTAGCGCTATATAAACAAACATTGATTAAAATAGACTTGGCACACGGCCATCTTACCTTGGCAAAGCGACACAGGCGCAGTGCGTCCTCCCAGCGTGCTGAGCTGCTGAACTCGTGGAGGAAGACGGCGTACGGCGGCACGCTGGTGTAGAGCAAGGACCCGTCTCTTTGGCGCAACCTCACCTTGGTGTCCACGTAGCTCAGGATGTGTGGCGTGTGGCTGAACTCACTGGGGCGGCGACGGACAGCGTGTCAAAATTCAAAGGAACACAAATCGTAATGATGAGAAAATTCATTAGGCCAACTACAAAAAAACGGAAATTTTTTCTCAAATTAAAACAAGCTAAATATATACGATATTTTCCGGACCATACATTTTATGAGTTTGAACATCAAATATGTTGTCTTTGTAGCATATTCAACTAAATATGGGTTGAAAATGATTTGCAAATCATTGTTTTCTGTTTATATTTACATCTAACACAATTTCCCAACTCATATGTCTCAAAGGGCTGCACAAGCCACAACGACATCCTCGGTTCAGAGCCCACAAAAGGGCAAGGAAAGATTCACAACCCAGTGGGATGTCAATGTGAATGACTATGAGAAACCTTGGAGAGGACCACAGATGTGGGTGACCCGTCCCTCCTCCCCCTAAGGGAGACTGGATTCAATGGATGTCGAGTGGGTCTAGCATAATATTGTGAGAGTCCAGTCCATAGTGGATCTAACATAATAGTGTGAGAGTCCAGTCCATAGTGGATCTAACATAATAGTGTGAGAGTCCTGTCCATAGTGGATCTAACATAATAGTGTGAGAGTCCAGTCCATAGTGGATCTAACATAATAGTGTGAGAGTCCAGTCCATAGTGGATCTAACATAATAGTGTGAGAGTCCAGTCCATAGTGGATCTAACATAATAGTGTGAGAGTCCAGTCCATAGTGGATCTAACATAATAGTGAGAAAGTCCAGTCCATAGTAGATCTAACATAACAGTGTGAGAGTCCAGTCCATAGTGGATCTAACATAATAGTGAGAGTCCAGTCCATAGTGGATCCAACATAATAGTGTGAGAGTCCAGTCCATAGTGGATCTAACATAATAGTGTGAGAGTCCTGTCCATAGTGGATCTAACATAATATTGTGAGAGTCCAGTCCATAGTGGATCTAACATAATAGTGTGAGAGTCCAGTCCATAGTGGATCTAACATAATAGTGTGAGAGTCCTGTCCATAGTGGATCTAACATAATAGTGAGAAAGTCCAGTCCATAGTAGATCTAACATAATCGTGTGAGAGTCCAGTCCATAGTGGATCTAACATAATAGTGAGAGTCCAGTCCATAGTGGATCCAACATAATAGTGTGAGAGTCCAGTCCATAGTGGATCTAACATAATAGTGAGAAAGTCCAGTCCATAGTAGATCTAACATAATAGTGTGAGAGTCCAGTCCAAAGTGGATCTAACATAATAGTGTGAGAGTCCAATCCATAGTGGATCTAACATAATAGTGTGAGAGTCCAGTCCATAGTGGATCTAACATAATAGTGTGAGAGTCCAGTCCATAGTGGATCTAACATAATAGTGTGAGAGTCCAGTCCATAGTAGATCTAACATAATAGTGTGAGAGTCCAGTCCATAGTAGATCTAACATAATAGTGTGAGAGTCCAGTCCATAGTGGATCTAACATAATAGTGTGAGAGTCCAGTCCATAGTGGATCTAACATAATAGTGTGAGAGTCCAGTCCATAGTGGATCTAACATAATAGTGTGAGAGTCCAGTCCATAGTGGATCTAACATAATAGTGTGAGAGTCCAGTCCATAGTAGATCTAACATAATAGTGTGAGAGTCCAGTCCATAGTAGATCTAACATAATAGTGTGAGAGTCCAGTCCATAGTGGATCTAACATAATAGTGTGAGAGTCCAGTCCATAGTGGATCTAACATAATAGTGTGAGAGTCCAGTCCATAGTAGATCTAACATAATAGTGTGAGAGTCCAGTCCATAGTAGATCTAACATAATAGTGTGAGAGTCCAGTCCATAGTGGATCTAACATAATAGTGTGAGAGTCCAGTCCATAGTGGATCTAACATAATAGTGTGAGAGTCCAGTCCATAGTGGATCTAACATAATAGTGTGAGAGTCCAGTCCATAGTGGATCTAACATAATAGTGTGAGAGTCCAGTCCATAGTAGATCTAACATAATAGTGTGAGAGTCCAGTCCATAGTAGATCTAACATAATAGTGTGAGAGTCCAGTCCATAGTGGATCTAACATAATAGTGTGAGAGTCCAGTCCATAGTGGATCTAACATAATAGTGTGAGAGTCCAGTCCATAGTGGATCTAACATAATAGTGTGAGAGTCCAGTCCATAGTGGATCTAACATAATAGTGTGAGAGTCCAGTCCATAGTGGATCTAACATAATAGTGTGTGAGTCCAGTCCATAGTGGATCTAACATAATATATATATACATATTCCTTGAGCACTAATTGACTGAAAGAGCACGCATTCGGTGGGATGATGTCATGTTGTCGATGGGAAAATGCATTTTTAGACCATATGATTTGCCTGAGCGGCTAGAAGACCCCGAGAGTAACAAGCGGTCTCCTTGTTGTCTTTCCTTTAAGAACAATAAACTAGTTTTTAGTATAAGACTGCTGGTTTGAAGAAATGTAATACTGAGCACATATCATTATGTCAAGATAATGGCACCAGCATTTACTTCATTCAAAAATATTTTTTAAAATATTGAGAAAAAAAGTACAATTTTTTTTTCTACCAAGAAAAGTACACTTTTTATTAGTGAGAATATAATTATTTTAAACTATTTTGTGGTTCATTGAGGTTAACTAATTTTACTTGTTTTGGAAAGTCTTCATGAGCCAAATTTTCTTGTTTAATTGGCAGATCATTTTGCTTAGTTCAAATAAAATACCCCTTATTTTTGTATTTTTTCTTGTATTATCGGACATCTGTAGTTGTGGTGGTTAAAATCCCCAATATCTTACTAAAATGATCAGAGATCAAAAAGGGTCCCACTTATAAAAGTGAAAAATACTTTTTTTACTTTCAAGGATTTACGTCCCTAGTTAAACTTCAGATCTACCTGTCAGTTATAAGGTTTTATTTCGGTTGTATTTGCATGCATAAATCTTTCCACCACAAATATAATCTATAGACGGACAGACTTATTTGTACAAGGGATTTACCATCATATATTTGGGCTAATAAAATACAAACACTACAAAAAGTGAAATGTAAATAAGATGAAATATCTGAAATAAGGGTGATGGTTGCTTATTTTCTGTCTGATAAGATCATTCTTCTCACTAAGCAGATTTTATGTTAAAGAGTCTTTTACTTGTTTTAGGTTTTGCTTCTAAATGATCTCAGTAAGATATTACAGATGTTATGACCTATATTGAGTAAAACATGCTTGAAAGTAGAATATCAAGTGTTGCAAAGCTGTGTCATCAACACTCACAAGTATAAAAGTACTTTTTAAAAATAATCATTTCTTATTTCAAGCATGAAATAAAAAATATATTGACGAATATTTTTCAACATATTGAGAAAAAAGGTCTCATATTTTTTTTTGCCATCAAAAAAAGTGCACTTGTTATTGGTGAGAATATACTTATTTTAAGCTATTTTTGGGTTCATGGAGTTTAGCTAATTTTATTTGTTTTGGAAAGTCTTGACAAGACAAATGTTCTTGTTCTATTGGCAGATCATTTTGCTAAGTTCAAGTAAAATACCCCCTGTTTTAATTTTTTTTACATTTTTTTCCTTGTTGTTGAACACTGACTTTTTGCAGTGTAGGCTCCCGCTAATCACGTTGTGGCCCTACGAGACATTTTTCTTATATCAAGCATGAAATTAAAAATCATGACTTTGACACAATTGTGTCTCATAATTAAAACAGATGACAGCCAAATGGATTTTGCTGTTTTATTTTCAATGAAACAATAGAAAATACGTATGCATATAGTAGTATATTTGGCACAGTACAGTAAAGTGACAGTTAATATTTAAACATTTGACATTTCAAACAATGTTGAACAGAAATAGTTCAAATTTTAGATAAATTCTTCAAAAATACGTTAAAAACATTTTTTTGTCCGGCAGACGGGCTGTAAAAAATAAAAATAAAATAAAATTAAAAAAATTATATATTTATATATATATATTTATTTTCTATGCACACTAATTGACTGAAAGAGCACGTACCTGGTGCAATGATGTCATGTTGTCAACAGGAAATTGCATTTTTAGACCATATGATTTGCCTGAGCGGCTAGGAGACCCGGAGAGTAACAGGCGCTGGCCTTGTTGCCTTTCCATTAAGACAATAAACTAGTTTTTAGTATAAGTTTGCTGGTTTCAACAAATGTAATGGCGAACACATATCATGATGTCAAGATAATGGCAATAGCATTTTCTTCATTTAAGAATATTTTTTAACATATTGAGCAAAAAGGTCTCATATTTGTTTTTCTACCAAGAAAAGTGCACTTGTTATTAGTGAGAATATACTTATTTTAAGCTATTTTTGGCTTCATTGAGGTTAAGTAATTTGACTTGTTTTGGAAAGTCTTGACAAGCCAAATTTTCTTGTTCTATTGGCAGATCATTTTGCTTAGTTTTGCTTGTATTTTTTTTTGCCTTGTTCTTGAACACTGACTTTTTGCAGGGAAGCCTCTTGATCTAGTCTCGGTGGTGCCAGTTAGAACTCTGCAACGCTTGTACAAACATTGCTTTTATAGAAAACTACCATTGTTCCTTACTCCAGCTGTAAGTGAGAGATAAACATGTTTGTTTTACCTGCCGTCCTTGGTGTAAAGTGTTTTGGGCAGCAGCTCCTTGTCAATGAAGACAGTACTGGGGTAGTACCACACGGTGAACTGGCTGTCCTGGACCCCGCACAGGATGTTGGCGGCGTTGTTCCAGGCCATGCTGTGAATCATGCTCCCTGTGACACAGCAGGTGCAACATTCAGAGGCTGTTTTACACGGGCTGACTTTTACCAACCTGACCGATTTTGCAGATTTTGGGCTCGCGTCCCAGGTAGCGCACGGAGGTGAGGTAAAGGTCGCGGTTCTTGTCAATCAAAGCAATCTTTCTTTCAGTCGACGGGCCACACTGATCCAGAGCAATCTCCACCACCTCCATCTACACCAGGAAAAAAAGACACGTAAGTCGAAGAAGTGAGCGACAGGATCAATCAATCAATCAAAATTTTCTTATATAGCCCTAAATCACGAGTGTCTCAAAGGGCTGCACAAGCCACAATGACATCCTCGGCTCAGAACCCAAGGAAAAACTCAACCTAATGGGATAACAATGAGAAACCTTGGAGGTGACCACAGATGTGGGACACATGTGAATAATATAAATAGAGTCTATTATAGAACGTTATTCACATGTGAATAATATAAATACAGTCTATTATACAGCATTATTCACATGTAAATAATATAAATACAGTCTATTATACAGAATTATTCACATGTGAATAATATAAATACAATCTATTATACAGAATTATACACATGTGAATAATATACATACAGTCTATTATACAGCATTATTCACATGTGAATAATATAAATACAGTCTATTATACAGAATTATTCACATGTGAATAATATAAATACAATCTATTATACAGAATTATTCACAAGTGAATAATATACATACAGTCTATTGTACAACATTATTCACATGTGAATAATAAAAATACAGTCTATTATACAGCATCATTCACAAGTGAATAATATAAATACAATCTATTATACAGAATTATACACATGTGAATAATATACATACAGTCTATTATACAGCATTATTCACATGTGAATAATATAAATACAGTCTATTTTACAGGATTATTAATGTGTGAATAATATAAATACAGTCTATTATACAGCATTATTCACGTGTAGATAATATAGTCTATTATACAGCATTATTCACATATGAATAATATAAATACAATCTACTACACCGCATTATCACGTGTGAATAATATAAATACAGCCTATTTTGCAACATTATTCACATGTGAATAATAAAAATACAGTCTATTATACAGCATTATTCGCATGTGAATAATATAAATACAGTCTATTATACAGAATTATACACATGTGAATAATATAAATACAGTCTATTATACAGCATTATTCACGTGTGAATAATATACATACAGTCTATTATACATTATTCACATGTGAATAATATGGATAGTCTATACAGCATTATTCACATGTAAATAATATAAATACAGTCTATTATACAACATTATTCATGTGTAAATAATATAAATACAATCTATTATACAGCATTATTCACGTGTGAATAACATAGTCAATTATACAGCATTATTCATGTGTGAATAATATAAATACAGTCTATTATACAGCATTATTCACATGTGAATAATATAAATATATTATACATATATTCTACATTTAAGTACAGTCAAGAAAGAACATATGCATTATACAGTCTGTTGGCTGTCGGTATCTAGGACCCCCTGTGTCGTTCTGTGTTGCATTTTGATGAAGATGACGGGAGTGATACAAAAGAAAAATTGGCCCCCACCCTCAGAGGAAGAAGTCAGTGTTGTCAAATTAAATTTGATTTAATTGCAGGAGTTTGATTCATTTCTGTGATAAAGACTAAAACCCCCTTAGAAGCCCCGCCCACCAATGTAAAAACTTACCTTGTGAGTCAAAGACTTCCCGTCCCCGAGAGGTTTACCAGTCAGGGCGTCAAAGAGAAGGATGACTAGGCAGGAAAGTAAAAAAAAGAAGATAAACATGTGAACAAGACAATGACCATTCACTCCATCATCTATGGCAGAGTTTCTCAATCTTTTTTGAGCCAAGGCACATTTTTTTTATAAAAAAAAAAAAAAATACCGAGGAACACAGCCAGCAGAAAAGGTTAACAAATGAAACTCCACCAGGTTGTCGTGCCTTATTTTGAGTTTGTTGTTGTTTTCCTGAGTGTAGTGCTTTAGTTCCTGTATTGCGCTCTTATTTTGGTGACCCTTCCTGTTTTGTTGGTGTTCTCCTGTAGCAGCTTCATGCCTTCCTTTCAGTGCTATTGCCACCACCTGCTTTGTTTGAGCAATTAAAACTATTTAAGCTGTGTTTAGGCTATCCTTCTTTGTGGGGACATTGTTGACTGTCGGTTGCAGTTAGTCCAGAACGCGGCAGCACGACTTTTAAGAGGAAATGCCAGCATATAACCCCAATTCTTGAGACTTTGCACTGGCTCCCTGTTCATTTTAGAATTGATTTTAAAACATTGCTGTTTGTTTTTAAAGCTTTACATGGACTGGCACATCATTATATCTCGGACCTCATCTAAATGTACACTCCTGCACGCGCTCTGAGGTCCAAGAACCAGCTCCAGCTCGTGGTGCCCAAGACCAGACTTAAAACCATGGGACACAGGGCCCTAAGTTCCGGAACACTCTGGCCCTCCATGTTAGAACTGCTCCCTCAGTGGAGTGTTTTAAGTCTCGTCTTAAGACCCACTTTTATTCTTTGGCTTTTAACACTATGTGAGTTGTGTGGTCCTCTGTGTTTTTTTTTTAGTTTTATTTTGATTTGTATTTGTTGTTTTAATTGGTTTTACCCTTTAAAATAATTTTAAATCATATTTATTTTTATATTGGTTTTATTTTTTTATTCAGTCATTGGTGGAGTTAAGGAAATTTGAATATTGTTTTTAATATTGTTGTGCTGCGTGTTTAAATGTGCTACACAAATAAAGTGGATTGGATTGATGTCATGTACGGATGTGGACAGTAAGTTTTTGCTGTCGTCCAGCATTCTGTCTCTATTAACTTTGTAGCCAGTTCAGTTTTAGTTTTGTTCTGCATAGACTTCCCTAAACTTCAATGCCTTTTGTTTATTTTTGCTTTAAAAATTAGACAACTTTTTACCTGCACACTGCCTCCCGCTGTTCCCGACATCTACAAAGCAATTAGCCACCTACTGATATGGAAGAGTATTACACGGTTACTCTGCCGAGGTCTAGACAGCACCGACACTCAACAACTACACATCATTTGCAGACTATAATTACTGGCTTGCAAATAAGATTTTTAGACTTAGACAAACTTTAATGAGCCACAATGGAACATTTTCCACACAGTAGCTCAGTTACAAAGGATGGAAAGGATAAGGATGGAAAGGATCGTGCACACAAGGCACAAAAAGAGGTATAAAGTAGACTTGACACCAATTTTTAACCCGATTAGGTAAAATGACATCATCTCCCACGGCACACCTGTGTGCCGTGAGATACAGATGATGATTGGATGGATGATGATACACATATGGATGATTTGACAATTATTTTGCCTTCCCCATGACTCAGAATCCAGAAACATCTGTGCAGCACTGGATGAAAGACGCAATGGTCTGTCAGAAGCCCAGAAACTCGCTGACCTTTTAAACACACACATTAATTACAAACAAACAGGTCAGAGGTGAGGATTGGAACCTTGACTAGCCATTCAAACCTTGTCAACTTTAGTGCATGTTATCACATCAAAGCCAATGGGGTGTGTAAACTTTTGATCAGGGTCATTTGGGTACTTTCTTTTGTCATTTTGATTTAAAAAGAGTCCGGGGTGGACCGCTTGCCTGTGTATCGGTTGGGGAAATTTCTGCGATGATGACCCGTCTTCGCTTGGGAGGGTCTCCTGCTGGCCCCACTATGGAGTGGACTCTCACTATTATGTTAGATCCACTATGGACTGGACTCTCACACTATTATTTTAGATCCACTATGGACTGGACTCTCACTATTATGTTAGATCCACTATGGACTGGACTCTCACACTATTATGTTAGATCCACTATGGACTGGACTCTCACACTATTATGTTAGATCCACTATGGACTGGACTCTCACACTATTATGTTAGATCCACTATGGACTGGATTCTCACTATTATGTTAGATCCACTATGGACTGGACTCTCACACTATTATGTTAGATCCACTATGGACTGGACTCTCACTATTATGTTAGATCCACTATGGACTGGACTCTCACACTATTATGCTAGATCCACTATGGACTGGACTCTCACACTATTATGTTAGATCCACTATGGACTTGACTCTCACACTATTATGTTAGATCCACTATGGACTAGACTCTCACACTATTATGTTAGATCCACTATGGACTTGACTCTCACACTATTATGTTAGATCCACTATGGACTGGACTCTCACACTATTATGTTCTGGACTCTCACACTATGTCAGATCCACTATGGACTGGACTCTCACACTATTATGTTAGATCCACTATGGACTGGACTCTCACACTATTATGCTAGATCCACTATGGACTGGACTCTCACACTATTATGTTAGATCCACTATGGACTGGACTCTCACACTATTATGTTAGATCCACTATGGACTGGATTCTCACTATTATGTTAGATCCACTATGGACTGGACTCTCACTATTATGTTAGATCCACTATGGACTGGACTCTCTCACTATTATGTTAGATCCACTATGGACTGGATTCTCACTATTATGTTAGATCCACTATGGACTGGACTCTCACTATTATGTTAGATCCACTATGGACTGGACTCTCGCACTATTATGCTAGATCCACTATGGACTGGACTCTCACACTATTATGTTAGATCCACTATGGACTTGACTCTCACACTATTGTGTTAGATCCACTATGGACTGGACTCTCTCACTATTATGTTAGATCCACTATGGACCTGACTCTCACACTATTATGTTAGATCCACTATGGACTGGACTCTCACACTATTATGTTCTGGACTCTCACACTATGTCAGATCCACTATGGACTGGACTCTCACTATTATGTTGGATCCACTATGGACTGGACTCTCTCACTATTATGTTAGATCCACTATGGACTGGACTCTCTCATTATTATGTTAGATCCACTATGGACTGGACTCTCACACTATTATGTTAGATCCACTATGGACTAGACTCTCACTATTATGTTAGATCCACTATGGACTGGACTCTCACTATTATGTTAGATCCACTATGGACTGGACTCTCACACTATGTTAGATCCGCTATGGACTGGACTCTCACTATTATGTTAGATCCACTATGGACTGGACTTTCACTATTATGTAAGGTCCACTATGGACTGGACTCTCACATTATGTTAGATCCACTCCTTTGTCCACAACTGCTTGAGCAAATAGTCAAACAGTTTAAGAACAACGTTTCCCAAAGTGCAATTGCAAGAAATTTAGGGATTTCAACATCTACGCTCCATAATATCGTCAAAATGTTCAGAGAATCTGGAGAAATCACTCCACGTAAGCGGCACGGCCGGAAACCAACATTGAATGACCGTGACCTTTGATCCCTCAGACGGCACTGTATCAAAAACCGACATCAATCTCTAAAGGATATCACCACATGGGCTCAGGAACACTTCAGAAAACCACTGTCACTAAATACAGTTGGTCGCTACATCTGTAAGTGCAAGTTAAAGCCCTACTATGCAAAGCGAAAGCCATTTATCAACAACATCCAGAAACGCCGCCGGCGCTTCTGGGCCTGAGATCATCTAAGATGGACTGATGCAAAGTGGAAAAGTGTTCTGTGGTCTGACGAGTCCACATTTTAAATAGTTTTTGGAAATATCCGACGTTGTGTCATCCGGACCAAAGGGGAAGCGAATCATCCAGACTGTTATTGACGCAAAGTTCAAAAGCCAGCATGTGTGATGGTGTGGGGGAGCATTAGTGCCCAAGGCATGGGTAACTTACACATCTGTGAAGGCACCATTAATGCTGAAAGGTCCATACAGGTTTTGGAGCAACATATGTTGTCATCCAAGCAACATTATCATGGACGCCCCTGCTTATTTCAGCAAGACAATGCCAAGCCATGTGTTACTACAGCATGGTTTTGTAGTAAGAGAGTGCGGGGACTTTCTTGGCCCGCCTGCAGTCCAGGCCTGTCTCCCATGGAAAATGTGTGGCGCATTATGAAGCGTAAAATCCGACAGCGGAGACCCCGGACTGTTGAACGACTGAAGCTCTACTTAAAACAAGAATGGTAAAGAATTCCACTTTCAAAGCTTCAACAATTAGTTTCCTCAGTTCCCAAACGTTTATTGAGTGTTGTTAAAAGAAAAGGTGATGAAACACAGTGGTGAACATGCCCTTTCCCAACTACTTTGGCACGTGTTGCAGCTATGAAATTCTAAGTTTCATGAGTTTGAACATCAAATATGTTGTCTTTGTAGCATATTCAACTGAATATGGGTTGAAAATGATTTGCAAATCATTGTATTCCGTTTATATTTACATCTAACACAATTTCCCAACTCATATGGAAATGGGGTTTGTACTTTATTGATTCCTTCAGGAAAATTAAAAATTAAGATTAAAACTTGTGAGGCATTAAAAGCCACAAAATGCAAGGGCTCCATCAGACCCACAAACGCTGGCTGAATATCAACAATATGAAGATTATTCCTACTTGAAAACAATGGGTTCCTCACCTTTTTCGTCACTCTTGTCCCGGATGGCAACCGTGTCGTTACTGAGCGAGACGCACTGAGCGTTGAGGACGTCGGCTCTCATGCCAGGGAATTTAGGCGATGATATGAGTCTGCCCTCGTAGGAAAATATATACAACCCGGCCCCGTCCACCAGGAGAGCATGTCTGGGAGTGGGAATGAGGACATGGTGATTAGACTTTTAAATGGATGCAGCGCACTCGCTCTAACAAAGCAGATGCTATTTAGGTAAGGGATTTGTATGCACGTTCTAAACAACAGCGACTTCCTCTGCAGGATGCTGGAGGCTCAGCTGTGATTATAGAATGACAAGTAATCTGTTTAGCAGCATGAGGAGTGCTACTCCATATTAATCTGATTCCCCCAAGTGGATACACCATCAGACTTATTAACGACATACTTTGCTCAAGCTGCAGCACGGCTCCCAGGTGTGTGTGTAGTGGGAGTAATGGTGCCTCCGAGAGGCTGCCAGGCCATCCTGTGACCGTCTCCACCGCTGCTGGGATAAAAGCAAATGGCTCACCTCTCCGCTTGCAGGATGAGGCTGACTGTTCCCTCCTTCAGGTCAAATATTAGAGGAGTATTCCAGTTCTTTGTGCTGGCACAAACCAAGAAACAAAAATATGAAAAACTATCACTCTTTGAAAAAAACACAGACATCCATCCATCTATTTTCTACCGCTTATTCCCTTTTAGGGGTCGCGGGGGGCGCTGGCGCTTATCTCAGCTACAATCGGGCGGAAGGCGGGGTACACCCTGGACAAGTCGCCAACTCATTGCAGGGCCAACACAGATGGACAGACAACATTCACACACAAGGGCCAATTTTAGTGTTGCCAATCAACCTATCCCCAGGTGCATGTTTTTTGGAGGTGGGAGGAAGCCGGAGTACCCGGAGGGAACCCACGCATTCACGGAGAGAACATGCAAACTCCACACAGAAAGATCCCGAGCCTGGATTTGAACCCAGGACTGCAGGAACTTCGTATTGTGAGGCAGACGCACTAACCCCTCTGCAAAACACAGACATGTTTTTAAAATTCTACAGCCACAAATATTATTAGATGTACAGTATGTTGGTGTGCTAGGCCAAACTTTCGTCATCAAGAACCACCTCAAAAACACTTGGCTCGGAATCCTCTGTTGCTGCCTTGACATGTGGGGTCCCACAGGGCTCACTTTTAGGACCACTGCTCTTTTCTATTTATTTACTTCCCCTGGGCTCAATCCTAAGAAAGCATGATATTTCTTTTCATTGTCATGCCGATGAGACACACATTTATTTTCCATTCATCTTCTTCCGCTTAGCCGAGCTCAGGTGGCGGGGGCAGCAGCCTAAGCAGGGAAGCACAGTGTGGAGAGGTGGGGCCGGCAGTCCGACGGCGAGGCAGGGCACAAGATGGCAGTGAGGAGTCGCGGACGGCGAGCAAGCAAAAAGGCTAAGCGCGCCGAGATCAACGCCGCAATAATCACCAGGGGTGTGGAGCGCCCAGCTGGGCACAATTTAACAATCATCTCCAACTGGGTAAAAGGGCGGCAGCCAGAAACGTCAGGGAGAGAAGCGCAGAGAGGAAACGGAGCCAGAAAGACGCGGATGCCGAGCGAGAGTGCAAAAGAGCAGGCGGAAGACGACGACGCACGCAGCTGAAAAGCTGGAGCGGAGGATCGAGGGAAGCAGGACATAGTGGAAAAGCAACCCGGTAGAGACTTTTATTTATTTGCAGAAATAAAAGAAGTCAAAACGGCTCGCAACAATGTCCTTCCTTGATGGTCCGTGGAACCCGCACGACATGACGAGACTGTTACACCCAGACTTCCCTCTCCCCAGCCACTTGGTCCAGCTCCGCCCGGAGGATCCTGAGGTGTTCCCAGGACAGCCGGGAGACACAGTCTTCCCAACGTGTCCTGGGTCTTTCCCGTGGCCTCCTACTGATCGGACATACCCTAAACACCTTCCTAGCGAGGCATTCGGGTGGCATCCTGACCAGATGCCCGAACCACCTCATCTGGCTCCTCTCCATGTGGAGGAGCAGCAGCTTTACTTTGAGCTCCGCCCCGGATGACAGAGCTTCTCACCCTATCTCTAAGGGAGAGACCCACCACCCGGCGGAGGAAACTCATTTACCCGTGATCTTGTCCTTTCGGTCATAACCCAAAGCTCATGGCCATGGATGAGGATGGGAACGGAGATCGACCGGTAAATTGAGAGCTTTGATGGATTGTACTGTGCTTCAACATAGGAGTATTATTATGATGTGGATAAGGTAAGACATATTATCTGGCGTTTAGTTTTGTAATATAATGCAAAAGCAACTTTTCTTACCTTCTGGTACCTGCTGATCTCAATTTGGGATCTGCATTAGTCCTGAAAAGTTGCGAGCATCCGCCTTTGTAGTTTGTGCGCCACCGTAGTCGATAAGCTTCTTCTTGTTAATCCGGTGCGCCTTTTGTATGAAAATAGACCTGACCAGACCCACTCATCAACAGTGCGCCTTATAGCCCGGTGCGCCATATGGTCCAGAAAATACGGTACTTTGTGGACGCCGTCTCTGCTCCACACGCTGTAAGTCTTTGCTGTCGTCCAGCATTCTCTTTTTGTTTACTTTGCAGCCAGTTCAGTTTTGGTTTTGTTTTGCATAGCCTTCCCTAAGCTTCAATGTCTTTTCTTAGCGGCTCTCGCCTTCTGTTTAGTTTTAGTTTTAGCATTAGACACCTTTTTACCTGGACGCTGCATATTGTAATCGTGACAAACCACCGTCGTAGTTCCCGACATCTACAAAGCAATTAGCTACCTGTTCCCACCTACTGATACGGAAGACTATTACACGGTTACTCTAGACAGTACAGAGACTTAAAAACGGCACATTATTCACGCTGTAAGTCTTTGCTGTCGTCCAGCATTCTGTTTTTGTTTACTTTGCAGCCAGTTCAGTTTTAGTTTCATTTTGCATAGCCATCCCTAAGCTTCAATGCCTTTTCTTAGTTGCGCGCGACTTCGGTTTATTTTTAGTTTAAAGATTAGATACCTTTTTACCTTCACATTGCCTCCCGCTGTCATCTGCATATTGTGATTACGACAAACCATCGTCGTCGTTTCCGACATCTACACAGCAATTAGCTACCTGCTTCCCCCTACTGATATGTAAGAGTATTACACGGTTACTCCAGACAGCACAGACACTCAAAAACGTCACATTATTTGCGGATCAAACTACTGGTTTGCAAAACATATTTTTAACCCGGTGAGGTGAAATTACATAATCTCCCACAACACACCAGACTGTACTTCGCGGCACACTAGTACTTGAAAAATACTGCACTAGATGACCCTCGAGTACCACTAGTTTTAGAATGACTCCATCCATCCATCCATCTTCTTCCACTTATCACAGGTCGGGTTGCGGGGCAGCAGCCTAAGCAGGGAAGCCCAGACTTTCCTCTTCCCAGCCACTTGGTCCAGCTCTTCCCGGGGGATCCCGAAGTGTTCCCAGGCCAGCCGGGAGACATAGTCTTCCCAACGTGTCCTGGGTCTTCCCTGTGGCCTCCTGTCGGTCGAACGTGCCCTAAACACCTCCCTAGGGAGGCGTTCGGGTGGCATCCTGACCAGATGCCCGAACCACGGCATCAGGCTCCTTTCCATGTGGAGGAGTAGCAGCTTTACTTTGAGCTCCTCCCGGATGGCAGAGCTTCTCACTCTATCTCTAAGGGAGAGACCCACCACTCGGCGGGGAAAACTCATTTTGGCCGCTTGAACCTGTGATCTCGTCCTTTCAGACATAACTCAAAGCTCAAGACCATAGGTGAGGATGGGAACGTAGATCGACCGGTAAATTGAGAGCTTTTCCTTCCGGCTCAGCTCCTTCTTCACCACAACGGATCAATACAGCGTCCGCATTACTGAAGACGCCTCAGTGATTCGCCTTTCGATCTCACGATCCACTCTTCCCTCACTCTTGAACAAGACCTCCTCCACTTAGGGCAGGGTCTCTGATGGCACTCCACCCTTTTCTGGGCGAGAACCATGGACTCGGACTTGGAGGTGCTGACTCCCATCCTAGTCGCTTCACACTGGGCTGCGAACCGATCCAGTGAAAGTTGAAGATCCTGGCCAGATGAAGCCATCAGGACCAAGCAGAGACCTAATCCTGCAGCCACCAAAGCGGATCCCCTCAACGCCCTGACTGCCCCTAGAAATTCTGTCCATAAAAGTTATGAACAGAATGGGTGACAAAGGGCAGCCTTGGCGGAGTCCAACCCTCACTGGAAATGGGTCTGACTTACCACCGGCAATGCGGACCAAGCTCTGACACTGATCATACAGGGAGCGGACCGCCACAATAAGACAGTCCGATACCCCATACTCTCTGAGCACTCCCCACAGGACTTCCCGAGAGACATGGTGGAATGCCTTCTCCAAGTCCACAAAGCACATGTAGACTGGTTGGGCAAAGTCCCATGCACCCTCAAGGACCCTGCCAAGACTATATATCTGGTCCAAAGCTCCAAGACCAGGACGAAAACCACCAGACAACGTAATGTAAATACAATATTGTGACTTTTTTGTATTTTGCACACAACGTGCTTTACTTTCCTATCAAGTAAAAACCCTTTGAAGTTGAGGAGCGACTTAGTGGTAGAGCAATGCATCTTGGGTGAATAGATTTCCGTATACGGAGGCTTATGTTTCTTGGGGGGCGGAGAAACACTATATTCCAGCTCCTTGTGGAAAAAATGGGGATGAAGGATGAGCGAGGTGCTTACTTGTAGACGTAGCACTGCAGGGACGTGGCCACCACCAGGTGCCCGAAAGCCAGGGAGGCTTTGATGACTCGATCCCTGAATTCCAACACGTCCACTGCGTCGTTCATCACATTCCTCACCTGCGGAAAAAGACGAAACCTTTTTTATTTACAAACCCGGGAAGCAGTACATCAAATGTCCAAGCATGCATAAGGTGGTCGGAAAACAAGTTGTTTGGAATAAGTCTTATAAATATTATATAAACTTCATACTCCTTCCTAGTGAGACATTTGACATGTCCCCAATTTCAATCAATGTCAATCAATCAATGTTTATTTATATAGCCCTAAATCTCAAGTGTCTCAAAGGGCTGCACAAGCCACAACCACATCCTCGGTTCGGAGCCCACAAAAGGGCAAGGAAAAACTCACAACCCAGTGGGATGTCAATGTGAATGACTATGAGAAACCTTGGAGAGGACCGTAGATGTGGGTGACCCGTCACCCCTTCCCCTAGGGGAGACTGGATTCAATGGACGTCGAGTGGGTCTAGCATAATAGTGTGAGAGTCCAGTCCATAGTGGATCTAACATAATAGTGTGTGAGTCCAGTCCATAGTGGATCTAACATAATTGTGTGAGAGTCCAGTCCATAGTGGATCTAACATAATAGTGAGAGGCCAGTTCATAGTGGATCTAAAATAATAGTGTGAGAGTCCAGTCCATAGTGGATCTAACATAATAGTGAAAGTCCAGTCCATAGTGGATCTAACATAATAGTGAGAGTCCAGTTCATAGTGGATCTAACATAATTGTGTGAGAGTCCAGTCCATAGTGGATCTAACATAATAGTGAGAGTCCAGTTCAGTGGATCTAACATAATAGTGTGAGAGTCCAGTCCATAGTGGATCTAACATAATAGTGTGAGAGTCCAGTTAATAGTGGATCTAACATAATAGTGTGAGAGTCCAGTCCATCGTGGATCTAACATAATAGTGTGAGAGTCCACTCCATAGTGGATCTAACATAATAGTGTGAGAGTCCAGTCCATAGTGGATCTAACATAATAGTGTGAGAGTCCAGTCCATAGTGGATCTAACATAATAGTGTGAGAGTCCTGTCCATAGTGGATCTAACATAATAGTGTGAGAGTCCAGTCCATAGTGGATCTAACATAATAGTGTGAAAGACCAGTCCATAGTGGATCTAACATAATAGTGAGAGTCCAGTTCATAGTGGATCTAACATAATAGTGAGAGTCCAGTCCATAGTGGATCTAATATAATAGTGAGAGTCCAGTCCATAGTGGATCAAGCATAATAGTGTGAAAGTCCAGTCCATAGTGGATCTAACATAATTGTGTGAGAGTCCAGTCCATAGTGGATCTAACATAATAGTGAGAGTCCAGTTCATAGTGGATCTAACATAATAGTGTGAGAGTCCAGTCCATAGTGGATCTAACATAATAGTGAGAGTCCAGTCCATAGTGGATCTAACATAATAGTGAGAGTCCAGTCCATAGTGGATCTAACATAATAGTGTGAGAGTCCAGTCCATAGTGGATCTAACATAATAGTGTGAGAGTCCAGTCCATAGTGGATCTAACATAATAGTGTGAGAGTCCTGTCCATAGTGTATCTAACATAATAGTGAGAGTCCAGTCCATAGTGGATCTAACATAATAGTGTGAGAGTCCTGTCCATAGTGGATCTAATATAATAGTGAGAGTCCAGTCCATAGTGGATCTAACATAATAGTGTGAGAGTCCAGGCCATAGTGGATCTAACATAATAGTGTGAGAGTCCAGTCCATAGTGGATCTAACATATTTGTGTGAGAGTCCAGTCCATAGTGGATCTAACATAATAGTGAGAGTCCAGTTCATAGTGGATCTAACATAATAGTGTGAGAGTCCAGTCCATAGTGGATCTAACATAATAGTGAGAGTCCAGTCCATAGTGGATCTAACATAATAGTGAGAGTCCAGTCCATAGTGGATCTAACATAATAGTGTGAGAGTCCAGTCCATAGTGGATCTAACATAATAGTGTGAGAGTCCAGTCCATAGTGGATCTAACATAATAGTGTGAGAGTCCTGTCCATAGTGTATCTAACATAATAGTGAGAGTCCAGTCCATAGTGGATCTAACATAATAGTGTGAGAGTCCTGTCCATAGTGGATCTAATATAATAGTGAGAGTCCAGTCCATAGTGGATCTAACATAATAGTGTGAGAGTCCAGGCCATAGTGGATCTAACATAATAGTGTGAGAGTCCAGTCCATAGTGGATCTAACATAATAGTGTGAGAGTCCAGGCCATAGTGGATCTAACATAATAATGAGAGTCCAGTCCATAGTGGATCTAACATAATAGTGAGAGTCCAGTCCATAGTGGATCTAACATAATAGTGTGAAAGTCCAGTCCATAGTGGATCTAACATAATAGTGAGAGTCCAGTCCATAGTGGATCTAACATAATAATGAGAGTCCAGTCCATAGTGGATCTAACATAATTGTGTGAGAGTCCAGTCCATAGTGGATCTAACATAATATTGAGAGACCAGTCCATAGTGGATCTAACATAATTGTGTGAGAGTCCAGTCCATAGTGGAACTAACATAATAATGAGAGTCCAGTCCATAGTGGATCTAACATAATAGTGTGAGAGTCCAGTCCATAGTGGATCTAACATAATAGTGAGAGTCCAGTCCATAGTGGATCTAACATAATAGTGAGAGTCCAGTCCATAGTGGATCTAACATAATAGTGTGAGAGTCCAGGCCATAGTGGATCTAACATAATAGTGTGAGAGTCCAGTCCATAGTGGATCTAACATAATAGTGTGAGAGTCCAGGCCATAGTGGATCTAACATAATAATGAGAGTCCAGTCCATAGTGGATCTAACATAATAGTGAGAGTCCAGTCCATAGTGGATCTAACATAATAGTGTGAAAGTCCAGTCCATAGTGGATCTAACATAATAGTGAGAGTCCAGTCCATAGTGGATCTAACATAATAATGAGAGTCCAGTCCATAGTGGATCTAACATAATTGTGTGAGAGTCCAGTCCATAGTGGATCTAACATAATATTGAGAGACCAGTCCATAGTGGATCTAACATAATTGTGTGAGAGTCCAGTCCATAGTGGATCTAACATAATAATGAGAGTCCAGTCCATAGTGGATCTAACAAAATAGTGTGAGAGTCCAGTCCTTAGTGAATCTAACATAATAGTGAGAGTCCAGTCCATAGTGGATCTAACATAATAGTGAGAGTCCAGTCCATAGAGGATCTAACATAATATTGTGAGTCCAGTCCATAGTGGATCTAATATAATAGTGAGAGTCCAGTCCATAGTGGATCTAGCATAATAGCGTGAGTCCAGTCCATAGTGGATCTAGCATAATAGCGTGAGTCCAGTCCATAGTGGATCTAACATAATTGTGTGAGAGTCCAGTCCATAGTTGATCTAACATAATAGTGAAAATATTATGCTAGATCCACTATGGACTGGACGTCCATAGTGGATCTAGCATAATAGTTCCGATTTCTTTTCCACCCGGAAATTCGGTAGAAATTCGGTAGAATGGTTGCCCCCGGAGATTTTCGGGAGTGGCACCGAAATCGGTAGGTTTGGCAAGTATGCCCTACGTCCGTGTTTTTACTGGATACGTACCACTCCATACGGCGGCGTTTTAAAAAGTCTTTAATTTTACTTTTTGAAACCGATACCGGTAATTTCCGACATCACATTTTAAAGCATTTATCGGCCGATAATATCGGCATTCCGATAGATCGGACATATGTAATTTAATTCTAATATTATTTCAAGATATGTTCAGCAGCTTATGTATTTAACGATAAATGCTGCGGATTGCATTTAAGGTTTGTGTTAAAATCAGTTCGATATCTTGCAACAACTTATTTTTTTTAATAAACTGTTTGTTTGTTATTTTCAAAAAGAGTGAGTGTGTGGACGTGGCGGTGAGCCGCCATACATAAATACTTACTCTCTGAATGAATGAAAGGGCCTTTTCCAGCGCCAGGTGAAAGGTGGGCTTATTTTTACAGCTTTACAAATCTTCCTCCTCAGCCTCCTGCCAGCGGGGCCAAATTTACAAGCAACACAAGCAGGAATTAAAGGAAAAAAAACATTTGACTGCAAGGCGGTAAATTTAGCTGTGATTCCCAAACCGCTGGCAGATGTGCTTGTTTAAAGCGGGAGGAGAGGTGGAGGCGGCCGACTAAAAAAAAAAAGTGCCTTCAAGGCTGGAAAAAAAAAAAGCAGGCTCGTTTCTAATGATTGTATCTCTTGTGTGATATGATGATGACCTTCCTTTAAACCGACCGGATAGAGCAGGCGTGTCCAAAGTGCGGCCCGAGGGCCATTTGTGGCCCCCCAGCTAATTTGTTAATGGCCCCCGGCCCATTTAAAAAATAATATGATACAAATTTTAAACATAAAAGAGTGTATTAAAAGAGTAAACAGTGACATGTAACAAGAAAAAGTTGCAATGTTGACATTAATAAGACAAAGCTGCCATGCGGACTGTTATTAACCTGCTGAAGGCTTTAGTGAAGTGAAGTGAATTATATTTATATAGCGCTTTTCTCAAGTGACTCAAAGCGCTTTACATAGTGACACCCAATATCTAAGTTACATTTAAACCAGTGTGGGTGGCACTGGGAGCAGGTGGGTAAAGTGTCTTGCCCAAGGACACAAAGGCAATGACTTTTTTTCCCTTGGCCTCAGTCTGCACCCCCACTCCAGGGCCTAGGCTAAGACCGATTTTTTAATTTTATTTTAATCTTCTATTCCCACCCCCCTTGTTTACCTGTATGTCATCTTTTTTGTAAGGGGCGCTGGAAGCCGGCAGACCCGTCAGCGATCCTGTTCTGTCTCCCTGTAATGTTTGTCTGATCTTGAATGGGATTGTGCTGAAAATTGTAATTTTCCTGAAGGAACTCTCCTGACGGAATAAATAAAGTACTATCTATCTATCTATCTATCTAGGATGGCACAAGCGGGAATCGAACCTGCAACCCTTCCGTTGCTGGCATGCCCACTCTACCAACCGAGCTATGCTACACCAGAACAATTTCACTTTCAAATATTTTGGGGCGGGGGGAAATATAGCATATTTTGTGCGAAACAACGTTTTTTTTCCCAAAAAGGGCATCAAACAATCACAAAGATATGAAAAAAATTATAAAATCTTATAATCAAGAGATCTAAAAGTTACAAAAGTATATAAATATACATTTGGCTTATTTTCAACACTTATTCTTTTTATTTTTTTTATTTTTATGAATTATTGAGCTATTTAGGGGTCCATTTACTTCACGTCAAATATTCCACTTTGAAATTTTTTGGGGGGAAAATGTTGCATAGTTTGTGTTTGCCACATAAATAAGGTTTTTGACATAAAGGCCATAACAGTCCATCTATTTTCTACCGCTTATTCCCTTTTGGGGTCGCGGGGTGCGCTGGCGCCTATCTCAGCTACAATCGGGCGGAAGGCAGGGTACACCCTGGACAAGTCGCCACCTTATCAATCCAATCCAATCCACTTTATTTATATAGCACATTCAAACAACAATAACGTTTCCAAAGTGCTGCACAGCTATGTTAAAAACAATTGTAAAAAATAAATAAATAAAAATAAAAAATAAATAAATAAAATAAAATAAAAAAAGTATATATATATATATATATATATATATATATATATATATATATACTTTATCGAATAAAAAACAAAATTTTAAAAATGGTATAACGACAGACAGACCTAGAAGTTGATCTCGGGATTCAAGCGTTAAATGGAAAAATAATAATTAATGACTTATTTCTAACATTTTTACGACTGAGACCCTTTTGGAGACCGGGGACCAAACTTGAGGAAAGCCATAAAGGTAAAAGAACAACAACTATTGTATTGCTTTTAAAAAGGAAAAATACTACCAAAATGGCCCCCACATACTTTGATTTTTCAGTCTGCGGCCCTCAGTGGAAAAAGTTTGGACACCCCTGGGATAGAGGCAAAACCCAGTAACTCAATTTTGGTCAAATCTGAGCTGATAATAATTTTGGAGTTACTAGGTGATATGCTTTACATTAGTGTATGCGATATTGTAATTTGTTCCGTAAGTAAGCTGTTACGCGCATGGCAGGACCTAGCAACTACCACTTAACCGCGTAGATACAACAGAAAAACCTAGTACCTCAAGGGTATCTCTAGAAGTGAGTTACTAGGTTCTGCTTTTGGACGGGAGAGATTAGGGTTGCAAAATTCCGGGAATATTCAAAATTGGAAACTTTTCATGGGAATGAAAGGGAATAAACATTGGATGCAACATGCTAGATCTCGCAGCGTGATTATTGGCTAAAACAACCTGATTTAATGCAAATTCAGTTGAATTTCAACCCTTCACTGTGCATTCCTCAATCACATGTGCAGTGCATTCTTCCATCACATGCACGGATAATTCCCAGCATGCTTCACACTACAGCAGGGCTATTGAGGCCACACTAGTATTTGAGCCAAGGACTTCATCCAGTCAGGTAAGTGTTGATGAAACTAGGCTGAGCATATTGTGAAATCCCAAAAAGAGGACACATCTAGGTGAACATTCGCCAAAAATACTCCAACTTGCTTTATAAATAATATATTTATTTAAATAAAGCATTTTTTCTCCTCTGTTGACAGCAGTGTTGGCGCTAGGGATTTTCAAAATGGGGTTCCAGGGACCCCATCAAGTCATAAAAATGGGGTCCCACAATACATTTTTTTGGGGTCCCAGTTTTTTTGTAAGCGTTTTGAAAACAAATGATAAAGGTATGCATTATCCTGTTTTATTTCACATTATGTAATGTGTTTTGGAAAAGTTTGTCATAATTCCTACTTCATTCATTACAAGAAATAATATAAAAAGAAAACAAATGTGTATACATATGTAAATGTATTCACTTATAAACATCCATTCACTTTCTTCTTTCCTTCATGGATCTACACTTTACCACTGCTGCTAGTTTTTTCTATGTTGTTATTTAATAAGTTGTAGCTGTATTTATTTCAGCATAAAAGTGTAAAAAGGGTTTTGCTTGGGTCATGAAATGATGACAATGGTGTGCCAGGGCATACATACATTTTATATTTAACGCTTAAATCTCTGGAGTCGACATCAACTTCACATCTATCCCTCATTCTAAAATGTTTTAGTTTTTTATGTTGTTTTTTTGTTTGTTTTACGCCCTTTTTTGTCAAACAAAACAATGTTTTTAATGGTAAACATACCGTATTTTTCGGGCTATAAGTCGCAGTTTTTTTCATAGTTTGGCCGGGGGTGCGACATATACTCCGGAGCGACTTATGTGTGAAATTATTAACACATTACCGTAAAACATCAAATAGTAATATTTATCTCATTCGCGGAAGAGACGAAGAAAATGTCAGCAATCGTCACACACACGTCAACCAATAAGAATTTGGCGTGGGAGGGTCATGGCAGAAGTGCATTGTGGGTCATGGGATGCTAACTGCTATATGCTACTGCCGTAGCTATTAAAATGGATCATTTCATCGTTGGCGGTAACTTATAAAAACTGAGAAGGGCTGAACAAAAATGGCATTGAAAAGGAAATCATATACTGCAGATTACAAGCTGGACGTAGTGAAATATGCAGCAGAAAACGACAAGAGGAAGCGGCGCATACCTTTGGAGTTGGCAGAGTTGTTTAGAAGCGACGTCGAGGAAGAAGATTTCATGGGATTTATCGATTAGGAGTGACAGATTGAACATATAGCATGTTCTATATGTTATAGTTATTTGAATGACTCTTACCATAATATGTTAGGTTAACATAGCAGTTGGTTATTTATGCCTCATATAACGTACACTTATTCAGCCTGTTGTTCACTATTCTTCATTTATTTTAAATTGCATTTCAAATGTCTATTCTTGGTGTTGGGTTTTATCAAATAAATTTCCCCCAAAAATGCGACTTATACTCCAGTGCGACTTATATATGTTTTTTTTTCTTCTTAAAGGTAAGGTAAAATGGCCACTGCCCAGTTAGTTCATACACGTCTTTAAATCTCTGGATTGATGAAGTAATTCCCTTTTTATGTCCCCATACCGTCAGAAGTCCCCTAAAGGTGTGTAAACAGAGCGATGTCCCCATTAAGTAAGCATTGTCAGAATACACACACACACACACACACACACACACACACACACACACACACACACACACACGTTATCATTTCTAATGGGGACCAAGTGTTTATTCAGGACTTGTGGGGACCACCATTTTCTACAGGTTGTGGAGGCATGAAAATATGAGGTAAAATGGCCACTGCCCAGTTAGCTCATACACGTCTTTAAATCTCTGGATTGATGAAGTAATGTGCTGTTCATACTTACTGGGGACCCTGGGGAAAATAATTAATATGTTCCATGGGGACCAAATTTCAATAATTTTGCATAATTCACACAAATCCGTACGTGACTACTGAGGACCATTAAAAAAAAAAAGTTACACTCAAACTAACCAGCAAACATGTTTTATGGGCCAAATCTTAAAAATCACCTAGGCATCTTCAGAATGGATCTGAGTATCATTTAAAAAGGTTTCCCTTTTTATGTCCCCATACCGTCAGAAGTCCCCTAAAGGTGTGTAAACAGAGCGATGTCCCCATTAAGTAAGCATTGCCAGAATACACACACACACACACACACACACACACACACACACACACACACGTTATCATTTCTAATGGGGACCAAGTGTTTGTTCAGGACTTGTGGGGACCACCATTTCTACAGGTTGTGGAGGCATAAAAATATGAGGTAAAACGGCCACTGCCCAGTTAGCTCATACACGTCTTTAAATCTCTGGATTTATGAAGTAATGTGCTGATCATACTTACTGTGGACCCTGGGGAAATTAATTAATATCTGATTAATATCTGACTATCATTTAAAAAGGTTTCCCTTTTTATGTCCACATACCGTCAGAGGTCCCCAAAAGGTGTGTCAACAGAGCGATGTCCCCATTAAGTAAGCATTGCCAGAACACACACACACACGCACGCACGCGCGCGCACGCGCACACACACACACACACACACACACACGTTATCATTTCTAATGGGGACCAAGTGTTTGTTCAGGACTTGTGGGGACCACCCTTTCTACAGGTTGTGGAGGCATAAAAATATGAGGTAAAATGGCCACTGCACAGTTAGGTCATACACGTCTTTAAATCTCTGGATTGATGAAGTAATGTGCTGATCATACTTACTGTGGACCCTGGTGAAAATAATTAATATGTTCCATGGGGAACAATTTTCAATAATTTTGCATAATTCACACAAATCTGTACGTGACTACTGAGAACCATTTTTAAAAAAAACTTCACACTCAAACTAACCAGCAAACATGTTTTATGGGCCAAAGCTTAAAAATCACCTAGGCATCTTCAGAATGGATCTGACGATCATTTAAAAAGGTTTCCCTTTTTATGTCCCCATACCGTCAGAAGTCCCCTAAAGGTGTGTAAACAGAGCGATGTCCCCATTAAGTAAACATTGCCAGAATACACACACACACACACACACACACACGCACACACGCACGCACGCATGCACGCACACACACACACACACGCACAAACACACACACACACACAGCAGGCCTAGACAGGAGGAGGACAGAGTGTAGGTACACAGGACATCGGAGGGTCAAATGTGCGAGAAAATGAGAGCAGCCAGTGTGGACAAACAATGTTGCAACCTGGTGTGGGAACCGCAGGTGCAGAAGCACAAAAGAAGAATCCCTGTGGGATGCAGAAACTGGCGGAGAAATTTTCCGCGCGACGTTCATATTGTTGTTACTCAGCCAGCATTTGTGGGTCTGATGGACCCGTTGCATTTTGTGGCTTTTAATGCCTCACAATCAAACACTTTTATGTTAAAATACTGAACAGTTGGGATAAGGTAAACATCGGTTCAGTATTTTAACATTAAGGTGTTTGATTGTGAGGCATTAAAAGCCACAAAATGCAACAGAGCCATCAGACCCAGAAACGCTGGCTGAGTAACAACAATGTGAACGTTGCTTAAGGGTTAAGTGTCTGTTGACAAGTGTGGGTGTTAAGTGTCAACTACCTGCATGGTTTTCCTCTTGGTTAAAGTGATCATAAAGTTGTTCCACTCCCAGTGTTGCTCCACCACGTTGGCAAAGATGACATGGCCATTCCCGCAGGCCCCGGCCACCTGTGTGCCGTCGGCAGACCAGGCCAGGCTGAACACGCTGCCCGTGTTGGGTTTCTCCAAGGCATAGGACCACTGAAAGCGGAGATGGAACATCACTGTCACTGACGGGCATTTCATGACAACCTTAAGAAGTGTTTCTTTTTGGGAGTGCGTGGAAGCAAACAGAAGAGGCAAGGCAGAATGTGAAGTGTGCTAGAAAAGAATGTCTAGTCGGTCAATCAGCGAGCTGTGATGAACTGTGAGACATTTAAGGAGCACTTGGTCCTGCCAAGCCCAGCAGTGGCTCTTGTAAACATGTGCTCTGCTATCCTCATTTATCACACATGCAGGGAGGAGGAGGATGTGCTGGGGTTCTGACCAACAACACCTTGGAAAGGATCTCATGGTCCAACCTGGGACAGGGATAGTCAGTTCGATAGAGGTGTCACATGACTAAAACAGACAACCGTAATGTGCTTTAAATAGCTAAGCAAACTGACCCCACACCAAACTGAAATCCATGATTCTTAGCTTCTATTGTAAATTGCATTAGCGTTACCTCCGCCAAGCACAACAATAATAAGGCTTTTGATTTTTATTATGATGCCAAAACAATTTGTAGAAGAGTGCCACTAGAATCATGGCTTATTTTTCACCTGCACATATAATCACCATACTGTACCATATGTCAAGAAATCTGCCTACAAAGAACTCCGGCTTATTAGTGATTCCCAGAGCCCAAAGAACGTCTGCGGGCTATAGACCATTTTCTATTGGGCCTCCAGTACTCTGGAATGTTCTAGCAGTAACCGTTAGAGATGCTACCTCAGTAGAAGCATTTAAGTCCCATCTTAAAACTCATTGGAATACTCTAGCTTTTAAATAGGCCCCCCCCTTTTAGACCAGTTGATCTGCCGTTTCTTATCGGCTCTGATCGGCACAGATTCGGTGACCACAGATGAGGTGCTAGCTTTCCACTCAGAGTGGACCACTCATCTGTGCATGATTTGGACGTCTATGTGCTGCTGACCTGTCTCAGCTCAAGATGATCTCCAGCAGGCCCCACTATGGACTGGACTCTTACAATATTATGTTAGATCCACTATGGACTGGACTCTCAAAATTTTATGTTAGATCCACTATGGACTGGACTCTCACACTATTATGTTAGATCCACTATGGACTGGACTCTCACTATTATGTTAGATCCACTATGGACTGGACTCTCACACTATTATGTTAGATCCACTATGGACTGGACTACTACACAATTATGTTAGATCCACTATGGACTGGACTACCACACAATTATGTTAGATCCACTATGGACTGGACTCTCACACTATTATGTTAGATCTACTATGGACTGCACTCCCACACTATTATGTTAGATCTACTATGGACTGGACTCCCACACTATTATGTTAGATCCACTATGGACTGGACTCTCACTATTATGTTAGATCCACTATGGACTAGACTCTCACACTATTATGTTAGATCTACTATGGACTGGACTCTCACTATTATTTTAGATCCACTATGGACTGGACTCTCACACTATTATGTTAGATCTACTATGGACTGGACTCTCACACTATTATGTTAGATCCACTATGGACTGGACTCTCACTATTATGTTAGATCCACTATGGACTGGACTCTTACACTATTATGTTAGATCTACTATGGACTGGACTCTCACTATTATGTTAGATCCACTATGGACTGGACTCTCACACTATTATGTTAGATCCACTATGGACTGGACTCTGACACTATTAAGTTAAATCTACTATGGACTATATTCTCACAATATTATGTTAGATCCACTATGGACTGGACTGTCACACTATTATGTTAGATCCACTATGGACTGGACTGTCACACTATTATGTTAGATCCCACATCTGCGGTCCTTTCCAAGGTTTCTCCTGTTGAGTTTAATTTTTCCTTGCCCTGTGTTGTTTAAAGGAAAAGACTGGAGCACATCATGGAGCACAAAGTCACCTGGATGAAGCTGTGGCAGGCTGAACCACACAGTGTCTGTTCCTTCATTATACTTGCAGTGTGTATATTGTACATATTACATATTATTATGAAGGTGTCTGTTTCTACATTATACTTGCAGTGTGTATATTGTTCATATAACATTTTGTTATGAAAGTGTCTGTTACTACATATATATATATATATACATACATATATATATATATATATATATATATATATATATATATATATATAAAACCAATATATGAAACCAATAAGGAATGTAACTGTCGCAAAAAACCTGATTGCCCTCTCAACGGGGGGTGCTTACAAACATCAGTCGTTTACCAAGCAAAGGTAACACGCAAGGACATTAGCACATCCGACACGTACGTAGGATTAACTGAAGGAGAGTTTAAAGCCAGATGGAATAATCACAAGGCCTCCTTTAGAAACCAGACCTTGCGGAATTCTACAGAACTCAGCAAGCACATTTGGAACCTCAAAGACAATAATGTTGAATATTCAATAACATGGCAAATTCTTGCATCTAGCTCACCTTACAACAGCGGTAATAAAAGATGCAACCTATGCTTAAAAGAGAAACTGTTTATTATATATCATCCAGACCTGTCATCCCTCAACAAGTGCAGTGATATCATTTCAACATGCCGCCACAGACGGAAACACCTCCTAGGTAACACATGAGCCAATCACTACACTCCTACGCCTGCCTGTACCCACCCCCTCTGTGCCCTATACAAACCATTGTATGTGAATGCTTCCATTAAAATCTCCTGATGATTGAGGGAACCCCTCATGAAACAGTTCTGTAGAGATGAAGTAGTCTTGTGATTTTTCCCACACATACATACATATATAAATATATATATATATAAATATATATATATATATATATATATATATATATATAAAACAAAAACCACTACGTAGGTCTCAGTTAGACCTATATTTCATCCACTGACAGCCCCTGGTTAAAATCAACAGGAAGTTTGCTATTCCCGCTTCAATACAAAAGTTGGCTAAAAAATGTTGCTTTTTTTCAAACATGATCTCCTCTGAGGCCGTTTGTTGTTTTTGGCTTCAAATAAACACAGAAGATAGATATATACATGTATATATATATACAAATATATGTATGTTTATATATATATATATATATATATATATATATATATATATATATATATATATATGTATACTTGCAGTGTGTATATTGTACATATTACATATTGTTATGAAGGTGTCTGTTACTACATTATATATGCACATATATATATCAGGGCTGCGAATCTTTGGGTGTCCCACGATTCGATTCAATATCGATTGTTGGGGTCGCGATTCGATTATATATCAATTTTTTCGATTCAATGCGATTCTTGATTCAAAAAGGATATTTTTCCTATTCAAAAGGATTCTGTATTCATTCAATACATAGGATTTCAGCAGGATCTACTCCAGTCTGCTGACATGCTAGCAGAGTAGTAGATTTTTTTTTTAAAGCTTTTATAATTGTAAAGGACAATGTTTTATCAACTGATTGCAATAATGTAAATTTGTTTTAACTATTAAAGGAACCAAAAATATTACTTATTTTATCTTTGTGAAAACATTGGACACAGTGTGTTGTCAAGCTTATGAGATGCCATGCAAGTGTAAGCCACTGTGACACTATTGTTCTTTTTTTGTTATTTTTATAAATGTCTAATGATAATGTCAATGAGGGATTTTTAATCACTGCTATGCTGAAATTATAACTAATATTGATACTGTTGTTGATAATATTCATTTTTGTTTCACTACTTTTGGTTTGTTCTGTGTGGTGTTTGTGTCTCCTCTCAATTGCTCTGTTTATTGCAGTTCTGAGTGTTGCTGGGTCAGGTTTGGTTTTGGAATTGGATTGCATTGTTATGGTATTGCTGCGTAGTGGTTTGTTGGATTGATAAAAAAAAAATGTGTTTTAATAAAAATCGATTTTTTTAAGAATGAGAATCGATTCTGAATCGCACAAAGTATTCGAATCGATTTTTCCCCACACCCCTAAAATTATATATATATATATATATATATATATATATATATATATATATATATATATATATATATATAAATACTTGCAGTGTGTATATTGTACATATTACATATTGTTATAAAGGTGTCTGTTCCTCCATTATACTTGCAGTGTGTATTAAAACGTTGATGTGGAGTTTTGAAGTTGTTTAAAAGGACTGTGAAGGCTACGGAGCGGTTTAGCTCGGTTGGTAGAGTGGCCGTGCCAGCAACTTGAGGGTTGCAGGTTCGATTCCTGCTTCTGCGAACCTAAATGATAAATGATAAATGGGTTGTACTTGTATAGTGCTTTTCTACCTTCAAGGTACTCAAAGCGCTTTGACACTACTTCCACATTTACCCATTCACACACACATTCACACACCGATGGGGGGAGCTGCCATACAAGGCGCTAACCAGCACCCATCAGGAGCAAGGGTGAAGTGTCTTGCTCAAGACACAACGGACGTGACGAGGTTGGTACTAGGTGGGATTTGAACCAGGGACCCTCGGGTTGCGCACGGCCACTCTGCCACTGCGCCACGCCGTCCCTGAAAGTCGGAGGGGTGTGGCGACCGCCAGTGTCTTCGATGGAAGCCACGTTTCTCGACGAGGCAAAGCAGTCAGGCTCAGATCCCCCCCCCCCCCTCCGCCACATTGTAAGCATCTGACGGTCGAGGGCGGCTTTGGTGGGTTTGGAGAAACTTGTAGAGTAGAACTTGCGGTTTTGGATGTTTGCTGTTTTTCCTTGCATGCAGCTTGTTTGGGGAACCTAGTCACTGCCGTTGTGTCCTTGGGCAAGACACTTTACCCACCTGCTCCCAGTGCCACCCACACTGGTTTGAATGTAACTTAGATATTGGTTTTCCATCCATCCATTTTCTACCGCTTATTCCCTTTTGGGGTCGCGGGGGGCGCTGGCGCCTATCTCAGCTACAACCGGGCGGAAGGCGGGGTACACCCTGGACAAGTCGCCATCTCATCGCAGTTAGATATTGGGTTTCACTATGTAAAGCGCTTTGAGTCACTAGAGATAAAGCGCTATATAAATATAATTCACTTCACTTCACTACAATCAATCAATCATCAATCAATGTTTACTTATATAGCCCTAAATCACTAGTGTCTCAAAGGGCTGCACAAACCACCACGACATCCTCGGTAGGCCCACATAAGGGCAAGGAAAACTCACACCCAGTGGGACGTCGGTGACAATGATGACTATGAGAACCTTGGGGAGGAGGAAAGCAATGGATATCGAGCGGGTCTAACATGATACTGTGAAAGTTCAATCTATAATGGATCCAACACAGTCGCGAGAGTCCAGTCCAAAGCGGATCCAACACAGCAGCGAGAGTCCCGTTCACAGCGGAGCCAGCAGGAAACCATCCCAAGCGGAGGCGGATCAGCAGCGCAGAGATGTCCCCAGCCGATACACAGGCAAGCAGTACATGGCCACCGGATCGGACCGGACCCCCTCCACAAGGGAGAGTGGGACATAGAAGAAAAAGAAAAGAAACGGCAGATCAACTGGTCTAAAAAGGGAGTCTATTTAAAGGCTAGAGTATACAAATGAGTTTTAAGGTGAGACTTAAATGCTTCTACTCTACAATGGTGACTAGAAGGTCAGAGGTCAGGTGCTTTCACCTCCTCAGTACACAAGTACGGGGCCTCCACTTCCAAGTAGTTCATGTCATATCCAGGACCCAAAAATAGTTGCCGAAAAAAAATAGGCGCTGCACTGCCCTGTGGACAAGAGACAGTTTGTTCAGCTTCAATTGAACGGCATTTAATTGCTCTTCCCCTCCTTTTTCCTACAACCCCAGCCCTCCCCACTCATCGCGGCGGGGGCTGGTTTTTATTTTTACTACATGAGTGGCCACGTACTTGAGGAGGCTCCCGAGCTTCAACGTTAATGAGAGACGTCATTTATTCTGCAGCTAACGTCTGTGGACGTCCCCGTCCGTGTTAAAGCACCTGAGGGAGGGCGGGAGGTGGGACCGGGGGCCTTGATGCATGCAGCTGAAGGCAGGACATGTGATACCTGTCAAGGAGCAGCTCTGCTGGATTCCCGCTGCCCTAATGCTTTTGACACATTGAGCGGTTCTACTCCTGCACACGTGCCTCTTATGTGCATGTGTGCAGCGAGAAGTTTCTAGATTAAGTGTAAGCAAGGACAAAAGTATGACAGGTCAACATTAGTCGTGAAAATGTGCGACTCTTTAATGTCCATTTGAAGGATGTGTTTGTGCGTAACTAAACTCGGACTTATAAGAAATAAGAAGAGGGATTAATGGTAGCGTAGTACCCGTACCAATATTATTTCCATATTTTTTGGTACTTTTCTAAATAAAGGGGACCACAAAAAAATGGCATTATTGGCTTTATTTGAAACAAAAAATCTTATTGTACATGAAACATATGTTTATTATTGTAATTTAGTCCTTCAATAAAATAGTGAAAATATTAGACAACTTGTTTTTTAGTAGTAAGTAAACAAACAAAGACTCCTAATTAGTATGCAGTAACATATTGTGTCATTTATACACCTATTATTTTGTACACATCATAAAGGACAAACTGTAAAAAATGGATTATTAATCTACTTGTTCATTTACTGTTAATATCTGCTTATTTTCTCTTTTAACATATTCTATCTACACTTCTGTTAAAATGTAATAATCACTTATTCTTCTCTTCTTTGATACCTGACATTAGTTTTGGATGATACCACACATTTAGGTATCGATAGTAGTTACAGGATCATACATTGGTCATACTCAAAGTCCTCATGTGTCCAGGGATTTATTTACTGGGTTACTAAAAATAATGTGAACTTTTAAAAAATGAAAGAAGATGTTGTGATGCCAAAAAATTAGACGTAATCATATCGTATCAACGAGATACGCTCCTGTACTTGGTATCATTACAGTGGATGTCGGGTCTAGATCCACCAATGGCGTTTGTGTACAATTTGGATGTATTTGTGTTACAAAACTCCGACTTATAAGAAATAGGAAGAGGGAATAGTGGTAGTGTGGTACCTGTACCAATATTATTTCCATATTTTTTGGTACTTAAGGGGACCACAAAAAAATGGCATTATTGGCTTTATTTGAACAAAAAAAATCTAATTGTACATGAAACATATGTTTATTATTGTAATTTAGTCCTTCAATAAAATAGTGAACATACTAGACAACTTGTCTTTTACTAGTAAGTAAACAAACAAAGACTCCTAATTAGTCTGCAGTAACATATTGTGTCATTTATACACCTATTATTTTGTACACATTATAAAGGACAAACTGTAAAAAATGGATTATTAATCTACTTGTTAATTTACTGTTAATATCTGCTTTTTTTCTCTTTTAACATATTCTATCTACACTTCTGTTAAAATGTAATAATCATTTATTCTTCTCTTCTTTGATACCTGACATTAGTTTTGGATGATACCACACATTTAGGTATCAATCCGATACCAAGTAGTTACAGGATCATGCATTGGTCATACTCAAAGTTAGATGTGTCCAGGGATGTATTTACTGACTTTCTAAACAGAATGTGAACTTTTCAAAAATGAAAGAAGATGTTGTGATGCCAAAAAATTAGACGTAATCATATCGTATCGACGAGATACGCTCCTGTACTTGGTATCATTACAGTGGATGTCGGGTCTAGATCCACCAATGGCGTTTGTGTACAATTTGGATGTATTTGTGTGTAACGAAACTCTGACTTATAAGAAATAGGAAGAGGGATTAATGGTAGTGTGGTACCGGTACCAATATTTTGGTACCGGTACCAACCTTTTTCCATACTTTTCGGTGCTTTTCTAAATAAAGGGGACCACAAAAAATGGCATTATTGGCTTTATTTGAACAAACAAAATCTTAGGGTACATGAAACATATGTTTATTATTAGGGACCCAAGTCCCAAAGGGACAGAGGACCCTATTGAATTTCTAAGGTTTTATTATTATTATTATTATACCGCCGCCCCTTTGAGCTGTAATTTGACCCCCTTAACATGCTTCAAAACTCACCAAATTTGACACACACATCAGGACTGGCGAAAATTGCGATCTAATAAAAAAAAAAAACTAGGAAGAAAACACAGACAAAACTGTCTCTAACTTGAAGTAGGAATGTCGTAGAAACATGAAACAAAAACTATTACGTAGGTCTCAGTTAGACCTATATTTCATCCAATGACAGCCCCTGGCCAAAATCAACAGGAAGTCTGCTATACCCGCCTCAACACAAAAGTTGGCTAAAAAATGTCCCTTTTTTTAAAAACAGGATCTCCTCTGAGGCCGTTTGTTGTTTTGGCTTCAAATAAACACAGAAGATAGATTGAACCCTTCTGATTAAAAGTTGATAAAAGAGTTTTAATAACTACCCCGGTTTGGATTTTGTGAGCTTGCAAAGAACCGGTGTGCTGCTGCTGTTGTGCTACTTCTGTCCCAAAATGGCGACTTCCTGCTCAGACAAAACTGCTTCTAACTCACTGTAGGACTGTCATACACACATGAAACAAATACCTCAATATAAGTCTCACTGAGACCTATATTTCATACGCTGACCGCCCCCAACTAAAATCAACAGGAAGTTTGCTATTCCCACTTCAATACAACAACTGCATTCCTTTCACAATGCATTACAGTCTCAAAATGGCGGCACCAAGGCGTCCTTATAAAATGCCCAAGCCACTTTACAACTGTTATTACTATGAGACTGATGTATAACACATGTGTATACAACTTTTTGGCTGTGTAATAATCCATCCATCCGTCTTCCACCGCTTATCCAGGCTTGGGTCGCGGGGGCAGCAGCCAAAGCTGTCCCTTCCATCGCTGCTTGCAACTTTGATTGTAATTTAGTCCTTAAATAAAGTAGTGAACATACTAGACAACTTGTCTTTTAGTAGTAAGTAAACAAACAAAGACTCCTAATTAGTCTGCAGTAACATATTGTGTCATTTATACACCTATTATTTTGTACACATTATAAAGAACAAGCTTTAAAAATGTATTATTAATCCATTTGTTCATTTACCGTTAATATCTGCTTATTTTCTGTTTCAACATGTTCAATCTACACTTCTGTTAAAATATAATAATCACTTATTCTTCTCTTCTTTGATACGTGACATTAGTTTTGGATGATACCACACATTTAGGTATCGATAGTAGTTACAGGATCATACATCGGTCATACTCAAAGTCCTCATGTGTCCAGGGACGTATTTACTGAGTTTCTAAACAGAATGTGAACTTTTCAAAAATGAAAGAAGATGTTGTGATGCCAAAAAATTAGACGTAATCATATCGTATCAACGAGATACGCTCCTGTACTTGGTATCATTACAGTGGATGTCGGGTCTAGATCCGCCAATGGCGTTTGTGTACAATTTGGATGTATTTGTGTTACAAAACTCCGACTTATAAGAAATAGGAAGAAGGAGTAGTGGCAGTGTTGTACCCGTACCAATGTTATTTCCATATTTTTTGGTACTTTTCTAAATAAAGGGGACCACAAAAAAATGGCATTATTGGCTTTATTTGAACAAAAAAAAATCTTATTGTACATGAAACATATGTTTATTATTGTAATTTAGTCCTTCAATAAAATAGTGAAAATACTAG
This sequence comes from Nerophis ophidion, assembly GCF_033978795.1. Lineage (NCBI taxonomy): Eukaryota > Metazoa > Chordata > Actinopteri > Syngnathiformes > Syngnathidae > Nerophis > Nerophis ophidion. The sequence continues at coordinate 39,817,100 of NC_084628.1, read as the reverse complement.
ACAACTTGTCTTTTAGTAGTAAGTAAACAAACAAAGACTCCTAATTAGTATGCAGTAACATATCGTGTCATTTATACACCTATTATTTTGTACACATTATTAAGGACAAACTGTAAAAAAATGGATTATTAATCTACTTGTTAATTTACTGTTAATATCTGCTTTTTTTCTCTTTTAACATATTCTATTTACACTTCTGTTAAAATGTAATAATCACTTATTCTTCTCTTCTTTGATACCTGACATTAGTTTTGGATGATACCACACATTTAGGTATCGATAGTAGATACAGGATCATACATTGGTCATACTCAAAGTCCTCATGTGTCCAGGGACGTATTTACTGAGTTTCTAAACAGAATGTGAACTTTTCAAAAATGAAAGAAGATGTTGTGATGCCAAAAAATTAGACGTAATCATATCGTATCGACGAGATACGCTCCTGTACTTGGTATCATTACAGTGGATGTCGGGTCTAGATCCGCCAATGGCGTTTGTGTACAATTTGGATGTATTTGTGTTACAAAACTCCGACTTATAAGAAATAGGAAGAAGGAGTAATGGTAGTGTTGTACCCGTACCAATGTTATTTCCATATTTTTTGGTACTTTTCTAAATAAAGGGGACCACAAAAAAATGGCATTATTGGCTTTATTTGAACAAAAAAAAATCTTACTGTACATGAAACATATGTTTATTATTGTAATTTAGTCCTTCAATAAAATAATGAACATACTAGACAACTTGTCTTTTAGTAGTAAGTAAACAAACAAAGACTCCTAATCAGTATGCAGTAACATATTGTGTCATTTATACACCTATTATTTTGTAAACATTATTAAGGACAAACTGTAAAAAAATGGATTATTAATCTACTTGTTAATTTACTGTTAATATCTGCTTTTTTTCTCTTTTAACATATTCTATCTACACTTCTGTTAAAATGTAATACTCACTTATTCTTCTCTTCTTTGATACCTGACATTAGTTTTGGATGATATCACACATTTAGGTATCGATAGTAGTTACAGGATCATACATTGGTCATACTCAAAGTCCTCATGTGTCCAGGGATGTATTTACTGAGTTTCTAAACAGAATGTGAACTTTTCAAAAATGAAAGAAGATGTTGTGATGCCCAAAAATTAGACGTAATCATATCGTATCGACGAGATACGCTCCTGTACTTGGTATCATTACAGTGGATGTCGGGTCTAGATCCGCCAATGGCGTTTGTGTACAATTTGGATGTATTTGTGTTACAAAACTCCGACTTTTAAGAAATAGGAAGAAGGAGTAGTGATAGTGTTGTACCCGTACCAATATTATTTCCATATTTTTTGGTACTTTTCTAAATAAAGGGGACCACAAAAAAATGGCATTATTGGCTTTATTTGAACAAAAAAAATCTTATTGTACATGAAACATATGTTTATTATTGTAATTTAGTCCTTCAATAAAATAGTGAAAATACTAGACAACTTGTCTTTTAGTAGTAAGTAAACAAAGACTCCTAATTAGTCTGCAGTAACATATTGTGTCATTTATACACCTATTATTTTGTACACATTATAAAGGACAAACTGTAAAAAATGGATTATTAATCTACTTGTTCATTTACTGTTAATATCTGCTTATTTTCTCTTTTAACATTCTATTTACACATCTGTTAAAATGTAATAATCACTTATTCTTCTCTTCTTTGATACCTGACATTAGTTTTGGATGATATCACACATTTAGGTATCGATAGTAGTTACAGGATCATACATTGGTCATACTCAAAGTCCTCATGTGTCCAGGGATGTATTTACTGAGTTTTTAAACATAATGTGAACTTTTCAAAAATGAAAGAAGATGTTGTGATGCCAAAAAATAGACGTAATCATATCGTATCGACGAAATACGCTCCTGTACTTGGTATCATTACAGTGGATGTCGGGTCTAGATCCACCAATGGCGTTTGTGTACATTTTGGATGTATTTGTGTGTAACGAAACTCTGACTTATAAGAAACAGGAAGAGGGATTAATGGTAGTGTGGTCCCGGTACCAATATTTTGGTACCGGTATCAAAAAATTTCCATACTTTTCGGTACTTTTCTAAATAAAGGGGACCACAAAAAATGGCATTATTGGCTTTATTTGAACAAAAAAAAATCTTAGGGTACATGAAACATATATTTATTATTAGGGACCCAAGTCCCAAAGGGACAGAGGACCCTATTGAATTTCTAAGGTTTTATTATTATTATTATTATTATACCGCCGCCCCTTTGAGCTGTAATTTGACCCCCTTAACATGCTTCAAAACTCACCAAATTTGACACACACATCAGGACTGGCGAAAATTGCGATCTAATAAAAAAAAAAAAAACTAGGAAGAAAACACAGACAAAACTGTCTCTAACTTGAAGTAGGAATTTCGTAGAAACATGAAACAAAAACCACTACGTAGGTCTCAGTTAGACCTATATTTCATCCACTGACAGCCCCTGGCCAAAATCAACAGGAAGTCTGCTATACCCGCCTCAACACAAAAGTTGGCTAAAAAATGTCGCTTTTTTTAAAAACAGGATCTCCTCTGAGGCCGTTTGTTGTTTTGGCTTCAAATAAAACACAGAAGATAGATTGAACCCTTCTGATTAAAAGTTGATAAAAGAGTTTTAATTACTACCCCAGTTTGGATTTTATGAGCCTGCAAAGAACCGGTGTGCTGCTGCTGTTGTGCTACTTCTGTCCCAAAATGGCGACTTCCTGCTCAGACAAAACTGCTTCTAACTCACTGTAGGACTGTCATACACACATGAAACAAATACCTCAATATAGGTCTCACTGAGACCTATATTTCATACGCTGACCGCCCCCAACAAAAATCAACAGTAAGTTTGCTATTCCCACTTCAATACAACAACTGCATTCCTTTCACAATGCATTACAGTCTCAAAATGGCAGCACCAAGGCGTCCTTATAAAATGCCCAAGCCACTTTACAACTGTTATTACTCTGAGACTGATGTATAACACATGTGTATACAACTTTTTGGCTGTGTAATAATCCATCCATCCATCTTCTACCGCTTATCCAGGCTTGGGTCGCGGGGGCAGCAGCCAAAGCTGTCCCTTCCATCGCAGCTTGCAGCTTTAATTGTAATTTAGTCCTTAAATAAAGTAGTGAACATACTAGACAACTTGTCTTTTAGTAGTAAGTAAACAAACAAAGACTCCTAATTAGTCTGCAGTAACATATTGTGTCATTTATACACCTATTATTGTGTACACATTATAAAGAACAAGCTGTAAAAATTTATTACTAATCCACTTGTTCATTTACCGTTAATATCTGCTTATTTTCTGTTTCAACATGTCCTATCTACACTTCTGTTAAAATATAATAATCACTTATTCTTCTCTTCTTTGATACTTGACATTAGTTTTGGATGATACCACACATTTAGGTATGGATAGTAGTTACAGGATCATACATTGGTCATACTCAAAGTCCTCATGTGTCCAGGGACGTATTTCCTGAGTTTCTGAACATAATATGATTTTTTTTAAACGAAAGAAGATGTTGTGATGCCAAAAAATATCGATACGCTCTTGTACTTGGTATCATTACAGTGGATGTCAGGTGTAGATCCAACCATGGCGTTTGTTTACATTGTGATGGCGGTGAGCTATTGTATTCTCCTACGGTGTTTAGATATTCCTCGTCCTCCAGTGATACGTCTCTGTGTGCTGTTTGTGTTTTACAGTTAAGTATTTTGGTAAATAAAACCCCAGAAGACAAAAATTATTTGTTTTCCTGGTGGTCAACCCCTACAGATCCAACTCACAGGATTTAGAGAAAGGAGGGTTTAGCAGAGCCAACATTGGCTGATCAATCAATGAATTAATGTTTATTTATTTAGCCCTAAATCACAAGTGTGACATCGACATCCTCAGCTCAGATCCAACATAAGGGCAAGGAAAAACTCAACCCAGTGGGATGTCAATGAGAATGACTATGAGAAACCTTGGAGAGGACCGCAGATGTGGGTGACCAAACCCCGCCCCCCCCTCTAGGGGAGACCAGATGCAACACATAGTGAAGCATGGCTGCCGAACACTCACCTGGATAAATCGCAATACCTGCGCTGGCCTTTACGGCATATACTGCTAAAAAAAAACAAAAGAGGAAATCAGAGGAAGAAAAGAAAGACGCTATACATCTAAAAAAACAAAAAGAGACAAAACTCAAATATTGGTCCCGCATATTCAGTCTTTGTTAGGATAATCATGTATATATATTATCACACAAGTTTAGTATGCTTAAAGTCAGTTGCTATAGTTGTTAGCTATTGTGCTCAAGCTAGACTTTTCTATCTGTGCAAGGACGAAACTTCTTGTCTGAGGGGATGGCCTCAGCCGCAGATGTTATCGTTGTTTTAGCCTGCTAACAGCCAAGGACTTCAAGGACCTCAATGAATATAAGACCACAGTACGCAGACGAAGCAGAGACAAGGCGAAATCACAAGGCCCCCAGCACATTCCGTCACGTATTGTGCGTCCTGGACTTGGTTTGCATAATATACGTGACCACTCCTTTTAGAGGCGGCCTCAGTGATGTTGACTGTAGAACTCCTGAATAAATAAGAGGGACGCGGGAGCTCAACCTTAGAGCGTAGGATGAGACTGTGACTAAGTGTACAGCTCCGTGCGTTCTCCTCATGAGCTAAATTGAACTCTGTCTCTGCATGATCCCCTGCTTCTCGTCTGATTAATAGATGTCATCAGTGTTTGGACCGGTCAGTCTTGACGTGGTAGTTTTCCTTCTAGACAGACATTTTACAATATTTTGTTTGAATCATTGTGCGTGGTGACGTCTGTTACCGATAGTCATTCACTCTCAGCAATAAAATACAAGCGAGAGGATCCTTGGATGCAAGTTCAGACTGTCAACAACCGATGCGTGTGCACCTACAGCCATTACATGCACCTCCAGAGAGGAGGAGACTGGCAGGGACTATCAGCCGGGTGCGTTGCATGTGTATATTATTGCAATGTTGTCCTTAAATGAAATAGTGAACATGCTAGACAGCCGAAACCCACCCCTTAGCGCGTGTGGCACGGCGGGCTCCGAGACCGACGGCGAGTCCTCACGGTCCGGCGGCGGCGTGTCCTGGCGGGCCATGTGTCGGGGTTGATACGCAGAAGTCTCAGGGCCTGGTGGCGGATGGCGGGTTTCCAGCCTGTTCCTCCACCCCACTTGGCGCAGTTTTGGGGATCAACGCAGATGTCTCAGGTGGAAATCGGAAACAATTCGGGAGATTTTCGGGAGGTGCACTGAAATTCAGGAGTTGCCGATATCCGATGTTCCGATATTGTCCAACTCTTAATTACCAATTCCGATATCAACCGATACTGATATATATATATTTAGTGGTGGAATGAACACATTATTATGCCAGTTTTGTTGTGATGCCCCGCTGGATGCATTAAACAATGTAACAAGGTTTTCCAAAATAAATCAACTCAAGTTGTGGAAAAAAATGCCAACATGGCACTGCCATATTTATTATTGAAGTTTTTTTTTTTAACATGCCTCAAAACAGCAGCTTGGAATTTGGGACATGCTCTCCCTGACGGAGCATGAGGAGGGGCTGAGGTATGGAGGGGGGGTTTATATTGTAGCGTCCCGGAAGAGTTAGTGCTGCAAGGGGTTCTGGGTATTTGTTGTGTTGTGTTACGGTGCGGATGTTCTCCCGAAATATGTTTGTCATTCTTGTTTGGTGCGGGTTCACTATATGGCACATGTTTATGACAGTGTTTAAGTTGTTTATACGGCCACCCTCAGTGTGACCTGTATGGCTATTGACCAAGTATGTGTCGCATTCACTCGTGTGTGTGAAAAGCCGTCGATATTATGTGATTGGTCCGGCACGCAAAAATAGTGCCGTTATGGTCTATTGGCGCTCTGTACTTCTCCCTACGTTCCTGTACCACCATCATAAATTTTACTTATTGAAACCGATACCGATAATTTCCGATATTACATTTTATCGCATTTATCGGCCGATAATATGTGCAGTTTGATATTATCGGACATCTCTAAGTATAACACACAATGGGGAGTAAGGGGAGTGTAATAATGACGTTCTCTTCACATTATAAATGTTGACTCTGGGGGAAAAGCATGGATGTGTGGATAACGTTCAGTTCAGTCCGGTCATCCAATGCTAGTTGTAAATCCGATGTGTTCTTATCCTCGTAGTCAACCCCAATTTGAGTAGCGGGGTCACTGCAAGCTGACGTTTACAAGGCTTCATAATCCCTCAAAGATTGATGAAACTCCGTAGAAAACGGCCTCCCCAAAACAAGTGGTTTTGTTTATAGTCCCACTTCTGCTTAGTCCTGCACCTTACAGAATCAGTTTGGGCTTAAAGGAGAAGCTCGGTGTCAGCGTTTTCACGCGCGCTGTCTGTTTATGGCCAGATACTTGTATATATGTCTAGTGTCTATTACGCTCACACATGTGTGTTGTGTTTATTGTGTGTGAGGATTTACGCTCCGTACCTGCACTGCCAGGTCCGGTCCTGCGCTCCCAGCCGCAGGCAAACTGAAGCCAGCTGGCTTTGCTGGGAGTTGGCCAGCTGTTGTGATTTATGTCAAGCTCCTCTACTTTTGGCTCACAGTCGCACAAGAATGAGCTATTAAGTCATGTGGCACTTAATTAGCCGAGCCACGCATCCTTTTGGTCTTACCTGAAGAGATCGTTTCTATTTATTGTGTTTGTTACTGTCATCAAGGGTGATAGTTTTCAACAATGTCATAACTTCTTGTTTAATATTGCATGAATCTTGATGGCGTCGGTCGCAGAGCCCGCCGTGCCACAAGTGCCAAGGTGCGGGTTTCGGCCCGCCCCCTGGCAATAATATAGGGGGAGTACCTTAAAGGCACTGCCTTTAGCGTCCTGTACAACCTGTCGTCACGTCCGCTTTACCTCCGTAGAAACAGCGTGCCGACAAAGTCACATAACATATGCGGCTTTTACACTCACACAAGTGAATGCAACGCATACTTGGTCAACAGCCATACAGGTCACACTCAGGGTGGCCGAGTAAACAACTTTAACACTGTTACAAATATGCGCCACACTGTGAACCCACACTAAACGAGAATGACAAACTTTCATCTGACCAAATGACATTCTCCCAATTCTCTGCTGTATCATCCATGTATCCATTTTGGTATAAACTCAACTTGTCGTGTTTGGAGGAAGAAGAATACTGAGTTGCATCCCAAGAACACCAAACCTACTGTGAAGCATGGGGGTGGAAACATCATGCTTTGGGGCTGTTTTTCTGCTAAGGGGACAGGACGATTGATCCGTGTTAAGGAAAGAATGGATGGGGCCATGTATCGTGAGATTTTAAGCCAAAACCTCCTTCCATCAGTGAGAACTTTGAATGGTTGACCAAATACTTATTTTCCACCATAATTTACAAAAAAATTCTTTAAAATTCCTACAATGTGAATTCCTGGATTTTTTTTTTCACATTCTGTCTCTCACAGTTGATGTGTACCTATGATGAAAATTACACACCTCTGTCATCATTTTAAGTGGGAGAACTTGCACAATCGCTGGCTGACTAAATACTTTTTTGCCGCACTGTATACATGTTTATATATAAGGGGTGTGGGGAAAAAATCGATTCAAATTAGAATCGCGATTCTCACGTTGTGCGATTCAGAATCGATTCTCATTCTTAAAAAAAATCTATTTTATTAAAAAAATAAAAAAAATATCAATCCAACAAAACAATACACAGCAATACCATAACAATGCAATCCAATTCCAAAACCAAACCTGACCCAGCAACACTCAGAACTGCAATAAACAGAGCAATTGAGAGGAGACACAAACACCACACAGAACAAACCAAAAGTAATGAAACAAAAATGATTATATTATTAGTTATAATTTCAGCATAACAGTCATTAAAAATCCCTCATTGACATTATCATTAGACATTTATAAAATAATAAAAAAGAACAATATTGTCACAGTGGCTTACACTTGCATGGCATCTCATAAGCTTGACAACACACTGTGTCCAATGTTTTCACAAAGATAAAATAAGTCATATTTTTTGTTCGTTTAATAGTTAAAATAAATTTACATTATTGCAATCAGTTGATAAAACTTTGTCCTTTACAATTATAAAAGCTTTTTTTTTTTTTTAAATCTACTACTCTGCTAGCATATATGTATATATTAGTAAATCCTGCTGAAATCTATGTATTGAATGAAGACAGAATCCTTTTGAATCGGAAAAATATTGTTTTTGAATCGAGAATCGAATCGAATCGAAAAAAATCGATATATTATCAAATCGTGACCCCAAGAATCGATATTGAATCCAATCGTGGGACACCCAAAGATTCACAGCCCTAATATACACATATATACACACACATCTATATATGTATGTTTATATATACATACATACATATACGTATGTATATATATATACATACATTTATATATACACACACATATACACATATATATACATTGTGAAGTGAATTATATTTATATAGCGCTTTTCTCTAGTAACTCAAAGCGCTTCTACATAGTGAAACCCAATATCTAAGTTACATTTAACCCAGTGTGGGTGGCACATGGACAAGGTGGGTAAAGTGTCTCGCCCAAGGACACAACGGCACTGACTCAGATGGCGGAAGCGGGGATCGAACCTGGAACCCTCAAGTTGCTGGCACGGCCACTACCAACCGAGCTATACCGCCCCAAGAAGAAGACGTTGGTTCCCCGGAATATACATTAAATAAGTCTGGCTGCCTGGTCCTTAGCTTTCTGCAAATTAGGCTCCTTAAACACTTAATTTGAATATCTCTGTCGTATCACAACCAAACTGGGTGATTAATCTGTGTTGATACAGGATTCATGCGATAGTATTTTGTGATCAATTCCATGCTTGGTTGATTCGTTAATTTTGAAAACCTTAGTTTAAACTTTAAGTATTGTATTTATTACACACCATCTTTTTGATTGTAGCGTTCCATTACAAATCTATCGCCATTGCTGATGCTAATCTTTAGCATGTCTATGGTAAATCCAGCGTAAATTAGCATCAAGCTAGCGCATTTTTAAGATGTAAAGCCATATTGTACTTTTGGGCGCCTTCTTCTTGCTTTGTCAGCGTGGAAATTATCCTGTGCTAGTTTGTGACCAGACATGACCGTATCGAAATATGGTACCGGTTGTTTTTTGGTGAAATCGGTACCCGGTAGTTCTTTGGTTGGTACCTATGAAAGTACCGAATTCGATGCCTATCCCAGCTGTCATTTTATGCGAGTGGGCAGTATGCGAGGTTGATACGAGGCATGAGGACCTTTTTTCGAACAGGAAGGCTGTGATACCAGAAAGTGTTGGTTGGTGAGTTCATGAGCAGCAGACTTCCGTGAGCCAACACCAGCTTGACATACATATACATACACATATATATATATATATATATATACATATATATATATATATATATATATATATAGTATATACACACATACATACGTACACATATGTATACATGCACAGACATACATACATATGTACATATATAAATATATATACATACATATTTATATATATACATACACATATATGTATATATACACATACATACACACACACACATACATATATATATATATATATATATACATACACATATATGTATATATACACATACATACACACACACACACACACACACACACACACACACACACACACACACACACACACACACACACACACACACATACATACATACATATATATATATATATATATATATATATAGCCCTGCGATGAGGTGGCGACTTGTCCAGGGTGTACCCTGCCTTCCGCCCAATTGTAGCTGAGATAGGCGCCAGCGCCCCCCGTGACCCCGAAAGGGAATAAGCGGTAGATAATGGATGGATGGATATATATATATTTTTTTTTATATATATATATATATATATATACATATTAGGGGTGGGCAAATGAATGCGTTAATTATGAGTTAACTCATCAATCTATTAACGGCGACAATTATTTTATCGCACATTTACGTATGTTGTTTACATGCTTTTATTTTGTTAACGCCTTTTCTTAAAAAGATGGCGTCGCCCGGCGTCGAGGGGCTCTTGGTAAAGATGCAACATTTGGCAAAAATACCGGACAATTCTGCAAATTTCATGGCTGGCTTACAGCGTGGTCACTCCGGGATCACTTACGACCGCCAGACAATTCTGGATGTGGATAGATCGGGCCGTTTTGGACTGAATGATGCGTGCTTGCTAGACCGGCTAGCTAGCATGGGAATACTTTGCCGGCTACATCCAGCGGCCTGTGAAGCAGCGGAGTATATGTGTTCTCTGTCTATTTATGAATAATGCAGACCAGGAGTGTTGGCTGAGTTCTTAACGTTTGCTTTCAGAGCGTGCATATCACAACATACAAGATGCCGTCATGGCGACACAACCTATACCGGGCTACCGCGCATGCTCGTCACTCCTGTTGCATGCTGGGTAGGGTAGTTCTTTTTTTCCCTGGCGCATAACATCACAATATAGTACCATGTATATGATGCGTTCAGTTTATCAAAGCACCAAGCAAACAATCGGAAAATTCCCATCATATCAATTCCTAGATATGGTCATAATTATTTTAAGTGCACTATGCAGAATAAACACAACATTATTAATATTGCTACTACGGATAATTTGATCAAAAATTCCCTAAAACAGCCCACTACCTATAATATAGATTTTTTAAACATAAGATCCCTGATAAAAAAAAATGTTCCTGCTGTTTCCTCAGAAATTGCCTGTTCAGATGTTATGATTGTGGCTCAGAGATTTGTATGTAGATTATATTTATTTTCCATAACAAACAGGATAACTTAAATACCCTGGCAGTGGCAATAAGCTTAAATGTTTGTATTTATATTTTTTGAGTTGATTTTCATAAAATATGCTATTTAACTGCTACTGTTTAACAAGGACTGATTTAAATTGTGTTTGCACAACAAATGTTTTGGCGCTTTTGTTCATGTGGGAGAATATTCCAATAAAGGTGCACTACACACTACTTTGGAATTCATTATTGGGCTTTGCGTATACAATGCAGTTAATCGCGATTAATCGGAGAAATGTTGCGATCAACTTCGATTAAAATTTGTAATCGTTGCCCAGCCCTAATATATATATATATATATATATATATATATATATATATATATATAAATATATACATATACATACATATACGCGCGCACATGCACACGCACACACACTCTACAGGCCAAAAGTTTAGACACACCTTCTCATTTAATGTGTTTGCTTTATTTCATGACTATTTACATTGTAGATTGCCACATCAAAACTATGAATGAACACATGTGAAGTTATGTACTTAAAAAATAAGTGAAATAACTGAAAACATGTTTTATATTCTAGTTTTTTCAAAATTACTACCCTTTGCTCGAATTACTGCTTTGAACACACTCTTGGTAGTCACCTGAAATGGGTTTCACTTCACAGGAGTCATAGTTGTGATGCCTTCACTGACAATCTACAATGTAAATAGTCATGAAAATAAAGAAAACACATTGAAATGAGAAGGTGTGTCCAAACTTTGGGCCTGTACTGTATATATGTATACATACACATATATATATATATATATATATATATATACAATATATGCATACACGCACAAAAAAATACCCATATGGTGACAATTTTATTTATTCTATTGGCAATATCTACGGGGAAAATTGCCTGTGAACAATATCAGCGAGCTGACTGTGTTCAACTAAATGAGTTGTCATCTTAACCGTGCTTGGAAACAGTTTGAGCAGAAGAAAAACATAAAGCCTAATGTACTAACCAGTGCCGATGCACACACATATAGTCTCTGTTGCAAGACTTATCTTGTGAGGGCAGACTCTTACGTGCAGAGTGGCACCAGTTGGAGCTCTGGCAGTGCGAGGGGAAAAGGGAGGAGTGGGGGAGCAAGCGAGAGGATAGATAGAAGACAGATCAGGAGGAGAAAAAAAGCACCAGGGAGTGTGTAAGAGAGAGAGAGAGAGGGGGAGGGAGAGGGAGAGAGGGAAAGTAATGATCTGCACATGGTTTCATGCTGGAGCCTTAACATAGTAACCATAGACACATGCTGGGGCCTCCTGGGACTCATCAGCAAAACACAGCTGTGAGCTGGACATCAGAATTCTATTAGCACCAACTATGCACACATGTGCTTGCAATTTCTCGCACACACACACACACATTTGGGTATTTGGTTATATTTTGACATGCTACAAGGGGGTCAAAACAAATTAGACCCTGTACGCAGCTTTAACACTGCGGGTATTACGTTGGGAAAGTGTCAAGAAAATACTAATCACTTGATCATGAACCCATTAATCCATCCATCCATCTTCTTCCGCTTATCCGAGATGGGGTCGCGGGGGCAGCAGCCTAAGAAGGGAAGCCCAGACTTCCCTCTCCCCAGCCACTTCGTCCAGCTCCTTCCGGGGGGGGATACTGAGGCGTTCCCAGGCCAGTCGGGAGACATAGTCTTCCCAACGTGTCCTGGGTCTTCCCCGTGGCCTCCTACCGGTCGGACGTGCCCGAAACACCTCCTTAGGGAGGCGTTCAGGTGGCATCCTGAGCAGATGCCCGAGGAAACTCATTCTGGCCGCTTGTACCCGTGATCTTGTCCTTTGGGTCATAACCCAAAGCTCATGACCATAGGTGAGGATGGGAACGTAGGTCGCCCGGTAAATTGAGAGCTTTAATAATTTCCCAACCAACAAGGTGGTTTCAACGTTGGAGGTTGTCTCAATTTACAAATTCAACTATTGTGAAAGGTAGCTTAGACGTCAGTTTTAAAAAAAACTCAGATGTATAACCACTGTCTGATATCCAATATCTGCGAGTGACTTGTCGACAGCACCGCCTGAGACCCTGTGAAGGACAAGCGGTAGAAAAATGGATGGCTGGATGGATGTTGTATCAATGTCTTGTGTCAGCCCCAGATGGTACACTTTTTTCCACCCCGAGTTCTGTATGAAAACAAGGCAGACGTGCGGACTGTAGGAGAGATGTTGAGGACCTGCACCAGAGGCAGTGTCAGGCTTGTCAGGGACAGTTTGGTTATGTTTGAGTTTTTCCTCTGTGTTTATGTTTTATTTCCTGACAGCGCTCTTATTTTGGTTCAGTTTCCTGCTTGTCTTCCTGAGCACTGTTTCCCCTCACCTGCGGCTGATTGGCAGCCTGGCCACACCTGGTGTCAATCAGCCGGCTGCTATTGAGACCTGCCTCTTCCTCCAGTCAGGGTCGCAGGGGCAGCAGCCGAAGCAGGGAAGCAGCCTAAGTAGGGAAGCCCAGACTTTCCTCTCCCCAGCCACTTCGTCCAGCTCCTCCTAAGGGGATCCCGAGGCATTCCCAGGCCAGCCAGGAGACACAGTCTTCCCAACGTGTCCTGGGTCTTCCCCGTGGCCTCCTACCGGTCGGACGTGCCCTAAACAACTCCCTAGGGAGGCGTTCAGGTGGCATCCTGACCAGATGCCCGAACCACCTCATCTGGCTCCTCTCCATGTGGAGGAGCAGCGACTTTACTTTGAGCTCCTCCCGGATGACAGAGCTTCTCAGCCTCACTCTAAGGGAGAGACCCACCAGAAGGCGGAGGAAACTCATTCACCCGTGATCTTGTTCTTTCGGTAATAACCCTAAGCTCATGGCCATAGGTGAGGATGGGAACCCAGATCGACCGGTTAGTTTAGACCTTTGCCTTCCGACTCAGCTCCTTCTTCACCACAACGGATCGATTCAGCGTCTGCATTACTGAAGACGCCGCACCGATCCGCCTGTCGATGTCACCATCCACTCTTCCCTCATTCATGAACAAGACTCTGAGGTATTTGAAATCCTCCACTTGGGAAAAGATGGTTCCTCTCTTTAAGAAGGGGAACCGGAGGGTGTGTTCCATCCCAGTAAGTTCTATTCAGGTGTACTGGAGAAGACGAGATCCGCCCATAGTTCCGTAAGGCTCTGGATGCTGTGGGACTGTCTTGGTTGACAAGAGTCTGCAACATCACATGGACATCTGGGGCGGTACCTCTGGGGTGGTGGTTCCTCTCTTTAAGAAGGGGAACCGGAGGGTGTGTTCCAACTATCGTATGATCACACCCCTCTGCCTTCCCGGTAAGTTCTATTCAGGTGTATTGGCGAGGATGAGATCTGCCCGGAGTTCCGTAAGGCTCTGGATGCTGTGGGACTGTCTTGGTTGACAAGAGTCTGCAACATCACATGGACATCTGGGGCGGTACCTCTGGGGTGGTGATTCCTCTCTTTAAGAAGAGGAACCGGAGGGTGTGTTCCAACTATCATAGGATCACACCCCTCAGCCTTCCTGGTAAGGTCTACTCAGGTGTACTGTAGAGGATGAGAACCGCCCAGAGTTCTGTAAGGCTCTGGATGCTGTGGGACTGTCTTGGTTGACAAAAGTCTGAAACATCACGTGATCATTTGGGGCGGTACCTCTGGGGTGGTGGTTCCTCTCTTTAAGAAGGGGAACCGGAGGGTGTGTTCCAACTATCGTGGGATCACACTCCTCAGCCTTCCTGGTAAGGTCTATTCAGGTGTACTGGAGAAGATGAGAGCTGTCCGGAGTTCCGTAAGGCTCTGGATGTTGTGGGACTGTCTTGGTTGACAAGAGTCTGCAACATCACATGGACATTTGGGGCGGTACCTCTGGGGTGGTGGTTCCTCTCTTTAAGAAGGGGAACCGGAGGGTGTGTTCCAACTATCGTGGGATCACACTCCTCAGTCTTCCCGGTAAGGTCTATTCAGGTGTACTGGAAAGGATGAGATTTGCCTGCAGTTTCGTAAGGCTCTGGATGCTGTGGGGTTGTCTTGGTTGACAAAACTCTGCAACAACACATGGACATCTGGGGCGGTACGTCTGGGGTGGTGATTCCTCCCTTTAAGAAGGGGATCCTGAGGGTTTGTTCCAACTATGGTGGGATCACACTCCTCAGCCTTCCCGGTAAGGTCTATTCAGGTGTACAGGAGAGGATGAGATCTGTCCGGAGTTCCGTAAAGCTCTGGATGCTGTGGGGCTGTCTTGGTTGACAAGAGTCTGCAACATCACCTGGACATCTGGGGCGGTACCTCTGGGGTGGTGATTTCTCCCTTTAAGAAGAGGAACCGGAGGGTGTGTTCCAACTATTGTGGGAATCACACTCCTCAGCCTTCCTGGTAAGGTCTATTCAGATGTACTGGAGAAGATGAAAGCTGTCTGGAGTTCCGTAAGGCTCTGGATGTTGTGGGGCTGTCTTGGTTGACAAGACTCTGCAACATGGCGGGGACATCTGGGGTGGTACCTCTGGATTGGCAGACCGGGATGGTGGTCCCTCTCTTTAAGAAGGGGAACCTGAGGGTTTGTTCCAACTATGGTGGGATCACACTCCTCAGCCTTCCCGGTAAGGTCTATTCAGGTGTACTGGAGAGGATGAGATCTGTCCGGAGTTCCGTAAAGCTCTGGATGCTGTGGGGCTGTCTTGGTTGACAAGACTCTGCAACATCGCGTGGACATTTGGGGCAGAGAAGGGGAACCTAAGGGGTTTGTTCCAACTATCATGGGATCACACTCCTCAGCCTTCCCGGTAAGGTCTATTCAGGTGTACAGGAGAGGAGGCTACACCGGATAGTCCAACCTCGGATTCAGGAGGAACAGTGTGGTTTTTGTCCTGGTCGTGGAGCTGTGGACCAGCTTTATACTCTCGGCAGGGTCCTTGAGGGTGCATGGGAGTTTGCCCAACCACTCCACATGTGTTTTGTGGACTTGGAGAAGGCATTCGACCGTGTCCCCCGGAAAGTCCTGTGGGGAGTGTTCAGAGAGTATGGGGTATCGGACTCTCTGATTGTGGCAGTCCGCTCCCTGTACGATCAGTGTCAGAGCTTGGTCCGCATTGCCGGCGGTAAGTCGGACCCGTTTCCAGTGAGGGTTGGACTCCACCAAGGCTGTCCTTTGTCACCGATTCACATACAGGAGGCGCTTAAAAAAAGTTTTAAAAAAAAATAGCAGGAGCCTAATGTACACACTCTCAAGCCGCCAGTCTTTAAAAACGACACTTGATGACCTCAGGGTTGGCAGCAAAGTTTGAAAAGATTTATAGTCCTATTATCTAACGGCATGGGTTACCCGGTGACACCCTGTTTACACCTTTCCATCCCTCCTTTCTCTGCAAGTGTGTGACATGTTTGTTTAACAAGGAGATTTTGCCAAGAATGATGAGTGTCTGGAATGGTGGTGACATGCAAAAGATAGTCTTGGGACTACAGAAAGTGGATTAAGGGAGAGAAACCTGACTGGAAAAAGAAACCAACATATTTAATGTAGACCCAGCCTCGATTTTTCTGCCAATTTGATATTTATTGGCCAGGGCTCCCTATCTACCACCGGTATCGATGCTTGCACAAAGCATTGGGTTCAACGCCGTATCTACACAATGTAGGGTTGTACAGTATACTACTATAGTACCGCGATACTAATGAATCACATTCGGTGCTATACAGCCTCTAAAAAGTACCTGTACCGCACTCACCCGCCGTTGTCACGTCATCCTGAAGGAATCAATAAAGTACTATCTATCTACCTAGAGGAGCATGTTAGGCAGCACACACACACAGAGTACTTACAAGCAGACACAGTGTGTCAACACAAAAGAGAGAACGGACGCATTTTGGCTTTAAAACTGAAGATAAAGGTGAAGTTATAACACTGCAACACCCTCAGGAAGAGGTGTTTTAGCTACTTCTAAATAAAGTAAGTTTCATACATGTAGCATTATCACTGGAGGACGAGGAATAGCTAAACATGCTTCACTACACACCGTAGCTCACCGGCGTCACAATGTAAACAAACGCCATGGGTGTATCTACACCTGACATCCACAGTAATGATACCAAGTACAATAGCCTATCTCGTCGATACTACTATATATTTCGGCATCGAAACAACTTCTTTCGTTTAAAAAAAAATCATGTTATGTTTATAAACTCAGGAAATATGTCCCTGAACACATGAGGACTTTGAATATGACCAATGTATGATCCTGAAACTACTATTGATACCCAAATGTGTTGTATCATCAAAAACTGTAATGATACCAAGTGAAAAAGCGTATCTATTTCGTGTTAATTCATATTATATTCATAAACTCAGTAAATACGTCCCTGGACACATGAGAACTTAATTTATGACCACTGTATGAACCTGTAACTACTTGGTATTGATTGGATCGATACCTAAATATGTGGTATCATCCAAAACTAATGTAAAGGTATCAAAGAAGAGAAGTGATTATTACATTTGAACAGAAGTGTAGATAGAACATGTTAAAAAAGAAAATAGCGTGACACCTACCCTTTACATCAGTATTTCTTCATCAGAATTGGTTTATTAGGTATAAAGATTTTATTGTATGATCCTGTAACTACCTGGTATCAGATAGATACCTAAATGTGTGGTATCATCCAAAACTAATGTAAAGTATCGAAGAAGAGAAGAATAGGTGATTACTAAATTTTAACAGAAGTGTAGATAGAACATGTTAAAACAGATATTAACAGTACATGAACAAGTCGATTAATATTCAATTTTTACAGATTGTCCTTTACAATGTGTACAAAATAATAGGTGTATAAATGACAGAATATGTTACTGCATACTAATTAGGAGTCTTTGTTTGTTTACTTACTACTAAAAATCAAGTTGTCTAGTATTTTCACTATTTTATTTAAGGACTAAATTACAATAATAAACATATGTTTCATGTACACTAAGATTTTTTGTTTTAATAAAGCCAATGCCTTTTTTTGTGGTCCCCATAATTTAGAAAATTACCGAAAAGTATCAAAATAATACCAAAATATTGTTGTTTTTTTAAATTATTATTATGTATTTATTTATTTACTTCGGCAATCTTCACATAAAACAAAGAACAACAACAAAAAAAGAAAAAAAAAACACTCATTTGAGCAATGATTGAGCCGAAAGGGTGTAGGTTGAAGCAACGCTTATATAAACCTACCCCATCACAACAAGAACAAGGTTCAAAATATATAAAATCTAAAACATGCTTCACTTATATTACTTGTTTTTTAAACAATATATAAGCAACATATATGTAGCACACGTCTCATATACACAGTTTAACGTTTAAATCAAACATATACATTTGTACACTTATATATATATATATATATATATATATATATATTATATATACACATGTATATATATATATATATTATATATACACAATTTATTTAAATTCCATATAAAGTGGTAATATATACATTTTAATATAACCTATATGTATAATTATGAAATCATAAATTGTATTTATATACATATTATATATTATTGTCTTTGCTCTTCTTTCTTATATTTACTAATGATAAATGATTTAAAAAGCTTTTTAAACTGCTTTATGTTGGTGCTGTGTTTTATTTCATCCTTTAAACAGTTCCATATTTTAACCCCTGCTATTGTTATACTCATTCGTTTCTGCGTTGTTCTACAATATTGGATCTTAAAAAGTAGTTCTCCTCTTAAATTATAATTCCCTTCTCTCTGTAAAAATCTTCTCTGTAACCCTGTTGGAAGTGAATCTTTACTTGCTTTATAAATCATTTGGGCAGTCTTGAGTTGGATGAGATCTGGTAGTTTTAAATCAAATGTTTTTATAAATAATCCATCAGTGTGTTCTCGGGGTCCTGTGTTATGTATCAGTCTGATGGCCCTTTTTTGCGTTACGAATAGTGGTTGGATGTTCGTCCTGTATGTATTTCCCCAAACTTCTAGACAGTAACTCAAATATGGTAAAACAAGTGTACAATAAAGAGTGTGTAATGTTTTTTGATTAAGAATGTGCCTTGTTTTACCCAGGACAGCAATACTTCTCGCCAACTTCCCTTTGATGTATGTAATGTGTGACTTCCAGCAGATCCAGCATAAGGTATTTATGGTGTTTAGTGGTGCAAGGACAAATTGTGAAGCAAAATTAAAGTTAAATCATGTGGAAATTGATAGAGTACATGAAACTAAATTCTTGGGAATAATAATTGATCATAAACTGTGTTGGAAACCGCATATTGAATATATAAAAGGAAAAATATCCAAATCTATTGCTATTCTTTATAAAGTAAGACACATGCTGAATAAGACATGCCTGCATATGTTGTATTATTCTTTTATTTTTCCATATTTAACGTATTGTGTTGAAATTTGGGGAAATGTTTATAAAACAAACATAGACCCAATCATAAAACTTCAAAAAAGGGTCATTAGAATAATACACAAAGCCCGCTACTATGAACATACCAATCCCTTATTTATGAGTTCAAATGTGTTAAAATTTTCCGACATTGTGTTTTTAAAAACAATGGAAATTATGTTTCGAGTAAAGAACAACAGCCTTCCAGCTTGTATTCGCAGGCTATTTCATTTAAGAGGAGAAAAATATAATTTACGGGGGATATCGATTTTTGAAATGGGTAAAGCGAGAACAAATATAAAATACAAATGTATTACAGTTTTAGGAGTTAAATGGTGGAACAAGCTCAGTGATGAGCTGAACACATGCAATTCTTTGGTAAGGTTTAAGAAAACATTGAAAGGTGAAATAATTGAAAATTATAAAATATAGTAACAATTACTTTCATCCCATTGATTTTTGATTTATTTATTTTTTTATGTTGATGTTCCAGGCAATCTAATTTTCTGTGAAGGTATAGGATAGGCAAATATAAGCTTTGGCTTCAGCCTATTCCTTTTTTGGTCATTCTTTTTCTTTTCTTTCGTGTGTAAATGTGCATTATTGTATACATATAACATGTACTGTAAAACTGATCACACACAATGGTTGATTGATTTGATTTGATTGATTATATGACCGAAATAAACTTATTTCATTCATTCATTCATCCTGTGGTCCAAGATCACACCCAAAAATTGGATTTTGTTTACTCTTTCTATACTAACATTGTCTATATATAATTTTACATCTATATCATTTCTCTTATTTCCAAATAACATAAAGTTAGTTTTATTTAGGTTTAATGATCATTTATTAGCATCAAACCATTTTTTTAGTTTACACATCTCCATGGTGACGGTCCTCAGGAGCTATCGGGACAACACCAATACACTATGGAAGAAAAAAACATATAATAACCACACATGAGCAAACTCTCCAAAGTCTGAGTATTACCAATTACACTTGAACGATATTTACAATCGTCAGTGGAAGTGAAGGTCTCGATCGAAAACGTCCTAGCGAACAATTAACGTACAAAGAGAGCCCAAGAGAATGCTTTGAGTGGACTACTCAAGCAGCCCGACTTCCAGAGCCAAAAGGAAAAGGGGGAGGGCAGGAAGCAAGAAATAGCATGCAAGAGAGAAAGAGAGAGAGAGAGAGAGAGAGAGAGAGAGAGAGAGAGAGAGATACTCTGCTGCTGACTCAGGATTCTCTTTGTTTGACCACGCTCCCTCACTCTTGCTCTGGTTCTCAGTTACACACGCTCCCCAAACATACGCTTTTTTTTTTCTTTTACGCGACCTTTCTTAGGCAAACCCCCTCCATTAATTATTTAACCTCCACTCTACCGTGGAAGCCTTCCTGCTGGTTTTCCAAGTCCTTATTTCTGCCGCCTTATCCGGCAAAATAAGAGACATCTTTTTGTGTGAATAAAAGATGTAAATATGCAGAGCGGTTTATTTTTGGCGTGAGTTTCATACTCCATCCAGCACCGGCTCAGTCTTCAGAAACTTTATTCCCTTCCAGCAGCGGCTATTTCCAGTTGTTGGTTGTGGTGGTTGTGCGCCACAAAAAAAGAGTGTCAGGTATATGCATCCCTTGATCTCAAAGTTTTATATATAAATATATATTAGTGCTGGGCGATATATCAATATAAACGATACATCAATCAATCAATCAATGTTTACTTATATAGCCCTAAAACACTAGTGTCTCAAAGGGCTGCACAAACCACTACGACATCCTCGGTAGGCCCACATAAGGGCAAGGAAAACTCACACCCAGTGGGACGTCGGTGACAATGATGACTATGAGAACCTTGGAGAGGAGGTAAGCAATGGATGTCGAGCGGGTCTAACATGATACTGTGAAAGTTCAATCCATAATGGATCCAACGCAGTCGCGAGAGTCCAGTCCAAAGCGGATCCAACACAGCAGCGAGAGTCCCGTTCACAGCGGAGCCAGCAGGAAACCATCCCAAGCGGAGGCGGATCAGCAGCGCAGAGATGTCCCCAGCCGATACACAGGCGAGCAGTACATGGCCACCGGATCGGACCGGACCCCCTCCACAAGGGAGAGTGGGACATAGGAGAAAAAGAAAAGAAACGGCAGATCAACTGGTCTAAAAAGGGAGTCTATTTAAAGGCTAGAGTATACAACTGAGTTTTAAGGTGAGACTTAAATGCTTCTACTGAGGTGGCATCTCGAACTGTTACCGGGAGGGCATTCCAGAGTACTGGAGCCCGAAATGAAAACGCTCTATAGCCCGCAGATTTTTTTGGGGCCGCAGGTTTGTCTCTGTGCGATATAGAAAATGACTATATCGTAATATTCGATTGTATGTTCCTACAAAAACAAGCCTGCCTTCTTACATACGTCACATACTGATGCGCGTCTAGCGTCATACGCAGTTGCCGAGCAAGAGGTAGCAGCATGGCTAACGTTAGCCGAGAAATGTCGTACAAGCAGAGCGGAGTTTGTGACAATAGAAGAGAGAAAAGGTGCAAAACTGATCACAAATGGAGGAAGAACAAGAAATGCCCAAAATAAAGAGCAGGGGATCCATCATCTGGTGGTGGTTTGGCTTCAAGCGGGAAGATATTCAGCAGACAGCAGCAATATGCAAAGTATGCAGCAGAAGTGTTACTACAAAAAGGTAGCAACACTATTAATTTGTTCTTTCATGTAAAAAGTCACCCGTGAGAGAATGAAGACTATTTAATAAATACAGTTTTGGTCAGTTGACTTAGTTGTGATTTCCCTCTCTGCATGAAAGTTTAAAAGTAGCATATATTAATGCAGTATGAAGAAGAATGTTTGAATGTAGACACATAGAATCATCATACTGCTGTGATTATATGCATCAAGTGTTCATTCAAGGCCAAGGCAATATATCGTACTATATATCGTGTATCGCAATATGGCATAAAAATATTGCGATATTAATAAAAGCCAATATCGCCCAGCCCTAATATATATATATATATATATATATATATGCACATATACATACATATATACATACACATGTATATACATACATAATATACAAATCTCATCCACCGTAATAAAAACGATCTTATCTTACTGTTAGGATGCAGTGTGTCTCCCATAACAATGTGACCTCGGACTATGTTAAGGTAACGTGTGGAGTTCCCCAGGGTTCGGTCCTTGGCCCTGCACTCTTCAGCATCTACATGCTGCCGCTAGGTGACATCATACGCAAATACGGTGTTAGCTTTCACTGCTATGCTGATGACACCCAACTCTACATGCCGCTAAAGCTGACCAACACGCCAGATTGTAGTCAGCTGGAGGCGTGTCTTAATGAAATTAAACAATGGATGTCCGCTAACTTTTTGCAACTCAACGCCAAAGAAACGGAAATGCTGATTATCGGTCCTGCTAGACACCGAACTCTATTTAATAATACAACTCTAACATTTGACAACCAAACAATTAAACAAGGCGACACGGTAAAGAATCTGGGTATTATCTTCGACCCAACTCTCTCCTTTGAGGCACACATTAAAAGCGTTACTAAAACGGCCTTCTTTCATCTCCGTAATATCGCTAAAATTCGCTCCATTCTGTCCACTAAAGACGCTGAGATCATTATCCATGCGTTTGTTACGTCTCGCCTCGACTACTGTAATGTATTATTTTCGGGTCTCCCCATGTCTAGCATTAAAAGTTAAAGTTGGTACAAAATGCGGCTGCTAGACTTTTGACAAGAACAAGAAAGTTTGATCACATTACGCCTGTACTGGCTCACCTGCACTGGCTTCCTGTGCACTTAAGATGTGACTTTAAGGTTTTACTACTTACGAATAAAATACTACACGGTCTAGCTCCATCCTATCTTGCCGATTGTATTGTACCATATGTCCCGGCAAGAAATCTGCAGTCAAAAGGACTCCGGCTTATTAGTGATTCCCAAAGCCCAAAAAAAGTCTGCGGGCTATAGAGCTTTTTCATTTCGGGCTCCAGTACTCTGGAATGCCCTCCCGGTAACAGTTCGAGATGCCACCTCAGTAGAAGCATTTAAGTCTCACCTTAAAACTCATTTGTATACTCTAGCCTTTAAATAGACTCCCTTTTTAGACCAGTTGATCTGCCGTTTCTTTCCTTTTTCTCCTATGTCCCACTCTCCCTTGTGGAGGGGGTCCGGTCCGATCCGGTGGCCATGTATTGCTTGCCTGTGTATCGGCTGGGGACATCTCTGCGCTGCTGATCCGCCTCCGCTTGGGATGGTTTCCTGCTGGCTCCGCTGTGAACGGGACTCTCGCTGCTGTGTTGGATCCGCTTTGAACTGGACTCTGGCGACTGTGTTGGATCCATTATGGATTGAACTTTCACAGTATCATCCATTGCTTTCCTCCTCTCCAAGGTTCTCAGAGTCATCATTGTCACCGACGTCCCACTGGGTGTGAGTTTTCCTTGCCCTTATGTGTGCCTACCGAGGATGTCGTAGTGGTTTGTGCAGCCCTTTGAGACACTAGTGATTTAGGGATATATAAGTAAACATTGATTGATTGATTGATTGATAAAAGTGAGGAATGCTCATCACACACTTATTTGGAACATCCCCACAGGTGTGCAGGCTAATTGGGAACAGCTGGGTGCCATGATTGGGTATAAAAGCAGCTTCCCAAAAAATGCCCAGTCTTTCACAAGAAAGGATGGGGCGAGGTACACCCCTTTGTCCACAACTGCGTGAGCAAATAGTCAAACAGTTTAAGAACAACGTTTCTCAAAGTGCAATTGCAAGAAATTTGGGGATTTCAACATCTACGCTCCATAATATCATCAAAAGGTTCAGAGAATCTGGAGAGATCACTCCACGTAAGCGGCATGGCCGGAAACCAACATTGAATGACCGTGACCTTCCATGCCTCAGACGGCACTGTATCAAAAACCGACATCAATCTCTAAAGGATATCACCACATGGGCTCAGGAACACTTCAGAAAACCACTGTCAATAAATACAGTGTGTCGCTAGGGTTGGGTATCGTTTGAATTCGAACGATTCCGATTCTTTGTTTCGATTCCGATTCCTGACGATTCTCGATTCCGATTCTTCTTGTACCATGCCGGGATCAATGTGTTTGACAGGTAGTCCCTGGATGGTGGTATGTATTTTGGGTTAAGAGTTTTCACCATATCCCTGCAAACATAAACAGAGTAATGTTGCTCTTACTGATGAGCTCAGTATTAATTAGCTTAGCTCTAACATTATTGCTTAACTAACCTAAATGTTGGAGATTCCACCTCTGAAAAGGGATGCAGTCTTTTGACTATGTGTGCAGTGACCTTTCTGTGGCACTCTTCCGTCTGTGGCACCGACATCTTCCCCATTGCCGCTACGGTGCCTCAACGTTGGCGTAAAACACATTATTTATTGCATATATATTGTTTTACTTACCGGATTCGGACTGCAGTGCAGTCACCGAGGTGCCAGGCTGGGCGTCGGAGCCGGAGCCAGAGGAAGAGGCAGAGGAGGACGGTCGGCACAGCGCATCGAAGACGGGACACGCATTTATTTGTACTCCATGAACTCGGAGGTGCTTCATCATGTTCGACGTGCACCCTCCTAAGCACGAAACAGTCCTGTCGCACGTGTTACATTCCGCCGATATTTCATTTTTTTTAGTAAAATAAAGCCACACTTTCGACCGGCGACGCCTGGTATCCATGATTGACTGACTCGCTCGGCTACATAGGCTTGGCTATGCTAACACTTCCGGCACTTCTTCGTTGGTGTTCAGCGGCTTCTTCTTCCGGTCGGCGGACTTATTCTTTTTTTCCGGTCGGCGGACTGGGTATCGAAACTAGGAAGCGAAATTTAAACTTTTGAACGATTCTGGGAGAATCGGAAAGTTAGTCCCGGTTCCAATCGATACTTGATACCCAACCCTATTTGTCGCTAAACCTGCAAGTGCAAGTTAAAGCTCTACTATGCAAAGCTAAAGCCATTTATCAACAACATCCAGAAACGCCACCTGCTTCTCTGGGATCATCGAAGATGGACTGATGCAAAGTGGAAAAGTGTTCTGTGGTCCACATTTCAAATTGTTTTTGGAAATATTCGACATCGTGTCATCCGGACCAAAGGGGAAGCGAACCATCCAGACTGTTATCGACACAAAGTTCAAAAGCCAGCATCTGTAATGGTATGGGGGTGCATTAGTGCCCAAGGCATAGGTAACTTACACATCTGTGAAGGCACCATTAATGCTGAAAGGTCCATAGAGGTTTTGGAACGACATATGCTGCCATCTAAGCGCTGTCTTTTTCATGGACGCCCCTGCTTATTTCAGCAAGACAATGCCAAGCCACATTCAGCGCGTGTTACAACAACGTGGCTTCATAAAAAAAGAGTGCGGGTACTTTCCTGGCCCGCCAGCAGTCCAGACCTGTCTCCCGTCGAAAATGTGTGGCGCGTTATGAAGCGTAAAATACGACAGCGGAGACCCCGGACTGTTGAACGACTGAAGCTCTACATAAAACAAGAATGGGAAAGAATACCACTTTCAAAGCTTCAACAATTAGTTTCCTCAGTTTCCAAACGTTTATTGAGCGTTGTTAAAAGAAAAGGTGATGTAACATAGAGGTGAACATGCCCTTTCCCAACTACTTTGGCACGTGTTGCAGCCATGAAATTCTAAGTTAATTATTTGCAAAAATAAAGTTTTTGAGTTTGAACATCAAATATGTTGTCTTTGTAGTGCATTCAATTAAATATGGGTTGAAAAGGATATCCAAATCATTGTATTCTGTTTATATTTACATCTAACACAATTTCCCAACTCATATGGAAACGGGGTTTGTATATATACACATACATATAAACATATATATATATATATATATATATATATATATATATATATATATATATATATATATATATATATCTATATATATGTATGTATATAATATACATATATATATATATATATATTTATACATACATACATACGCACACTTATACATATATATATATATATATATATATGTATGTATATAATATACATATATATATATATATATATATATTTATACATACATACATACGCACACTTATACATATATATATATATATATATATATACAGTGGGGCAAAAAGTATTTAGTCAGCCAGCGATTGTGCAAGTTCTCCCACTTAAAATGATGACAGAGGTCTGAAATTTTCATCATAGGTACACTTCAACTGTGAGAGACAGAATGTGGAAAAAAATCCAGGAATTCACATTAGAGGAATTTTAAAGAATTTATTTGTAAATTATGGTGGAAAATAAGTATTTGGTCAACCATTCAAAGCTCTCACTGATGGAAGGAGGTTTTGGCTCAAAATCTCACGATACATGGCCCCATTCATTCTTTCCTTAACACGGATCAATCGTCCTGTCCCCTTAGCAGAAAAACAGCCATAAAGCATGATGTTTCCACCCCCATGCTTCACAGTAGGTATGGTGTTCTTGGGATGCAACTCAGTATTCTTCTTCTTCCAAACACGACCAGTTGAATTTATACCAAAAAAATCCATTTTGGTTTCATTTGACCACATGACATTCTCCCAATCCTCTGCTGTATCATCCATGTGCTCTCTGGCAAACTTCAGACGGGCCTGGATATGCACTGG
Source organism: Nerophis ophidion (assembly GCF_033978795.1). Taxonomy (NCBI): domain Eukaryota; kingdom Metazoa; phylum Chordata; class Actinopteri; order Syngnathiformes; family Syngnathidae; genus Nerophis; species Nerophis ophidion. The sequence goes on along the minus strand of NC_084628.1, from coordinate 39,790,071 downwards.
CATATCCAGCAGGGGGACACATCTGGCACTGCAGGATTTGAGTCCCTGTCGGCGTATTGTGTTACTGATGGTAACCTTTGTTACTTTGGTCCCAGCTCTCTGCAGGTCATTCACCAGGTCCCCCCGTGTGGTTCTGGGATTTTTGCTCACCGTTCTCATGATCATTTTGACCCCACGGGATGAGATCTTGCGTGGAGCCCTAGATCGAGGGAGATTATCGGTGGTCTTGTATGTCTTCCATTTTCTGATAATTGCTACCACAGTTGATGTTTTCACACCAAGCTGCTTGCCTATTGTAGATTCACTCTTCCCATTCTGGTGCAGATCTACAATTCTTTTCCTGGTGTCCTTCGACGGCTCTTTGGTCTTGGCCATAGTGGAGTTTGGAGTCTGACTGTTTGAGGCTGTGGACAGGTGTCTTTTATACAGATAACGAGTTCAAACCAGTTCCATTAATACAGGTAACGAGTGGAGGACAGAAGAGCTTAGTTACAGGTCTGTGAGAGCCAGAGATCTTCCTTGTTTGAAGTGACCAAATACTTATTTTCCCCGATAATTTACAAATAAATTATTTAAAATTCCTACAGTGTGGATTCCTGGATTTTTTTTTCACATTCTGTCTCTCACAGTTGAAGTGTACCTATGATGAAAATTACAGACCTCTGTCATCATTTTAAGTGGGAGAACTTGCACAATCGGTCGCTAACTAAATACTTTTTCGTCCCACTGTATGTATATACATATATATATATATATATATATATATATATATATATATATATATATATATATATATATATATATATATATATATATATATATATAAAATCAATCAACCTCAATCATCAGGAGATCTCCTGATGATTGAGGGAACCCCTCATGAAACAGTTCTGTAGAGATGAAGTAGTCTTGTGATTTTTCCCACACCTACATATTGCGCTCTACCACGGTATCGAGCACTATTCTCTAGATCAGAGGTAACCATTACGTCGATCGCGAGCTACCAGTCGACCGCGGGGGGTGTGTCAGTCGATCTATAGCCAGGCTTTTAAAAAAAATAGACCTAATAATTAGTGATCATCAATCTTCACCAAGACGTCACTTAAATGACATTCACGGTACCGGATGGTCTTGTGAGATGACGCTGGCTGCTGCAAGATCATTATTATTAAAATATGACCGAGAGGAAGGCGAGAAACACTTTTTATTTCAACAGACTCTCGCGCCGTACCTTCCGTCAAAACTCTAAAGGCCGACTGCACATTTCCTCTCTTCACAATAAAAGCCCTGCTTCATGCTGCCTGCGCTAACTAAATACAGAGTCTCGGAAAACTGGCGTGCACAAGCGATCACTCAGAAAGCTGGCGTGCACATCACTTGTGCACGCCAGCTTTCCGAGACTCTTATTTTGTTAGCGCAGGCAGCATGAAGCAGGGCTTTTATTGTGAAGATAGGAAATGTGCAGTCGGCCTTTAGAGTTTTGACGGAAGGGACGGCGCGAAAGTCTGTTGAAATAAAAAGTGTTTCTCGCCTTCCTCTCTGTCATTTTTTCATAATAATGAACTAGCAGCAGCCAGCGTCATCTCACAAGACCCTCGGGTGCCGTGAATGTCAATCAAGCAAGCTACGGAATTTGCCGCCAATGTTTTTCTTGTAAAGTGTATGGAAGCTGGATGAATTAGATGCCAAAAACCAACCACTTTCATGTGGTATTGTACAGAAAGGAAACCTTTTTTTTCTCCTCCATTTGAAAATGTGGGCGTTATCATCATTACTGTCTGATTCCAATCAATGCAAGTCATCAGAATCAGGTAATACACCAACTTATATTCTTGTCTTCGTGAAAGAAAGACATCTATATGTGTTACACATGCTTGTATTATTAAACACATTTAACTTGTTTACAAAAATGTCTCTTTCATAAATAAATAAATATAAATGATATATCTAAATGAAGTAGATCCCCTCGAGTTGGTCAATTGAAAAGTAGCTCGCCTGCAGAAAAAGTGTGGGCACCCCTGCTCTAGATAATCCAATCAAGACACATATATATACACACACACACACACATTTATATATGTATATACATATGTATATATATAGTCCCCCCACACTTACTTAAGAGAAAAATAATTTGTCATGATATTCAGCGAATTTGTAAAACCTAAAGACTTTGCCGTATAAAGGAATCGTTTAACGCCTCAACGAAGCAGAACTTACATTTATGGCGTGGTCGTACAGTTAGTTGAGGGAGGGGAAGGGGAAAAAGTGAAAAAGTACATTGGATGAAGGGAGGTGGTAGGGGGCAGAATGGTGGAAGGAGATTGCCTGGCACAATGGGTCCTACTTGTTAGCCAGTGGCAGTGTCAGGGATGGTGACAGGGTCCAGACGCTAGACACCAGCTGCAAGCCCCTCGTAAATAGACTGCTGTCTCGCAGGCACATTTGCACGGCAACGGCATGCAGGCACATGCGTGTACTACGGGAGGCACACACACACTGACTTATTGTTTCTCCCCCAGCTTGTAAAAAGGGACAGTGGACCTCTTTGTGTCCTGTCTTGTTAAAGCTCCGTGAAGAGAAGGAAATGACACATACAAAACAACAACCGGATCCCCAATACATCCCAGCCGTCAGAGATTGAAAAGATTTCTGGCCACTCCAGTGCACGTTTACCTCAAAATCAACTCCTTTGCAATAATAACGAGGGATAAGTATTCGGGGAAAGAGGAGAGTGAAGGGGTTAAACGTGCGGCGCTGATCTTGCTTAGCCAGCAGTCCTAGTCAAAGTGCAAGGTTTCATTGTATCAGATACAGAATGAAACTCCTTCCCATTAGTCACGCTAGTGCTAACTGGAAAAAAAATCAAGTTTAGCATCTGCTTAACCCTTGCGAGGGCACGGCAAACACACAATGTCTCTCACACAGGTCCGTGTTTGTGGAGGAACTCACGACCATACTTGTTGTGGCTGAATTCACACAATAAAAAGGCACAAAGATGGACAGAGGGACTTACTATTTGTTCCCCTCCTAATTCCCACTCCTCCTCCTTCGGCAAGCCTCCCATGCCACGCTACAGTACACACTGTCTCCGAGGAGCTTTAGGGAGGAGAAGGCAAGCGTAGCCTTCTTCCTCCAGTTCTAGAAGGGTAGGGCCATAATCCCCCATCAAGATGCACCAAAGTAAGGCAAATGGCACAACTGTCAAAGAATGGAACTCATCAACCACATCAACAAAGACATAATAAGGTGAACTGGATCACTGCAAAAAATAACCAATAAATACATCTTTTACATGATTTGTTTATAGTTTATATCAGAAACAGAAATCACAATCAGAAATTATCAATCCGAGAGGGGAAATTAAAATGTTCAGCAAAATCCCATTTCAGATCAGACAAACACAGGGAGACAGAACAGGATCAACCATTAAAGGGAGACAGAAAAAGTTAACGTACCAATGATTGTCACAAACACACTAAGTGTGGTGAAATGTATCCTCTGCATTTGACCCATCCCCTTGATCACCCCCTGGAAAAGTGAGGGGAGCAGTAGGCAGCAGCGGTGCCGCGCCCGGGAATCATTTATTGTGATTTAACCCCCAATTCCAACCCTTGATGCTGAGAGCCAAGCAGGAAAGTAATGGCTCCCATTTTTATAGTCTTTGGTATGACTCGGCCGGGGTTTGAACTCCCAACCTACCCATCTCAGGGCGGACACTCTAACCACTAGGCCACTGAGTAGGTTACAGAACAGGATTAAACATTACAGGGAGACAGAACAGGATCGCTGACGGGTCTGCCAACTTCCGGCGCCCCTTGCAAAAAAGGTGAGGTACCGGTAACAATGGGGGTGTTTGGGGTGTGAGAGAAGAAAAAAAAATCGATCTAAACCTGCGCCGCTGGAGAGGGGATCCAGACTGAGGCCAAGGGAAAAAACAACTCATAGCCATAGCCCACATCCCTCTGTAAGAGAATCGAACATCAAAGAAAACAAAGTACATTAAAGACATTAAAAGAGCAGAGCTGATGCAACCAGCCACTTCTACATACAGCTATAAATAAAAAGTAAAAGAAACATATACATTTTGGTGGCCTCTGCGGTGTTCCAAGCAATCGTCTGCTGGGGTGGAGGAAGCATGGCCAAAGACAGGAGCAGACCCAACAAAGCAACCAAGAGAGCCGACTCCACTCTCGGCCGCCCACTAACTCGGCCAGTCCGGTCCGCATGGATGAGCGAGGATGCTTCTAAGGAGACTGAGGTGTCCGATACCTGCTCATTCAGCCAAGACACTGTGAAGCCTGTTCGTGCCGGCGCTCAGTGCCAGCTCCGCAGCCCTGTCTCTTCATCCGCATCTCCTCCAGTCTCTCCAAACAGACTCTGGTGTGGCAGAGACCCAGCAGCTTGTCACCATGGCCAAAAGGCTCCCAGGAGGCAGATCCAGAAGTCACGATAGTGCCACCCTTTGTCACACAGTCCCAAAAAGTCTCGAAGAGGGAAACACAAAAGAATGACACAAGAGCACAGAACTCCTGCCAACAGCAGCCACTACAGTGGCGCTATCTTGGGAAAAAAAGATGTTACTCTCTGATATTTTGCTGGAGACTAGTCAAAAAGTATACGTCTCGGGGAGGCTAAAGGTTGCTTCTTTGCTGTTTGCAGATGATTAGGTCCTTGTAGAGAACGAGACTCTGTCCCAGTTGGAGGAGTTGAAGTATTTTGAGGTCTTGTTCACGAGTCAGGGGAAAGATGGAGAGGGAAATCAGCCGTAGAATCAGAGCAGCCGGGGCAGTATTGCAGTGTCTCTGCCGCACTGTTGTGACGAAACGAGAGCTGAGCCAGAAGGCAAAGCTCTCGGTCTACTGAGCTATCTCATCATCAGCGGTCACTCGAACGAGTATGACGATCTTCCTTGTAGGGGTGTATCCCTCCATGGAGGATTCCTGTGCGTGACTTCATGGAGGATGCCTGTGCGTGACTTCGTTTTACGTGGGGGGACTGGTGCACAGTCACCACTCGACCTTTGACAGAATCAGGTCTGAGTCCAGTGAAATGGAGTCCTAAACGACTGGGGACCCTTTTCTGCTGCATCCTTCTCCCGCCATCACAGCTGTTGTGGTAGTTCTTAAAACTACCGTCTTCCGCCTGCTCCGCCGTTGAGGTCTTCACCGTATCTCTAGCTAGTGGGCAGTCAGGTACTATACACTTTAACGTCATGCCCAGGACACCTAGCTATCTACATTACTACTTTCACTTATGGTCATGAAGTGCGGGTCATAAACGAAATAATAAGATCGTGGATAGTGTGGCTGGCATCTCCCTTAGAGATAGGGTGAGAAGTTCAGTCACCAGAGAGAGACTCGGAGTAGAGCCGCTGCTCCTTCGCTTGGAAAGGAACCAGCTTAGGTGGTTCAGGCATCTCGTGCGGATGCCTCACAAGCGTCTCCCTAAGGCGGTCCTCGTTGCACGTCCCACTAGGAGGAGACCCCGCGGCAGGCCAAGGACCAGATGCGGGGGATTACATCTCCTCTCTGGCCTGGGAATGCTTCGGGATCCCCCAGGGGGAAGTTGCTAATTTTGCTCTGGAGAGGGAAGTCTGGGGTCTCTGCTGGAGCTGTTGTCCCCGAGACCTGATTCCAGGTAAGGGGTTGAAGATGGATGGATGGATGGATAGTCAAGAAGTTCGAACCAAGTGGGTCTCATTTGAATTAGTTCATCAGTTCAAAACTTACTACAACCAAGAGGTGTGCCGACTTTCTGTCGACATGATTGGATTACGATTCTGGGTGCTATGATTGGAATGTTCAACAATCACTACGATTGTCATAATCATTGATGGATCCACAAGGGAATTATTTCATTTTTAAGCATCCGTCAAAACATCTAAAGAGACAAATTTACCTCCATCCATCCTTCATCCATCTTCTTCCGCTTATCCGAGGTCAGGTCGCGGGGGCAGCAGCCTAACCAGGGAAGCCCAGACTTCCCTCTCTCCAGCCACTTCGTCCAGCTCGTCCCGGGGGATCCTGAGGCGTTCCCAGGCCAGCCGGGAGACATAGTCTACCCAACGTGCCCTGGGTCTTCCCCGTGGCCTCCTACAGGTCAGAAGTGCCCTTAACACCTACCTATGGAGGCGTTGGGGTGGGATCCTGACCAGATGCCATAACCAATTCATCTGGCTCCTCTCCATGTGGAGGAGTAGCAGCTTTACTTTGAGTTCCTCCCGGACGGCAGAGCTTCTCACCCTATCTCTAAGGGAGAAAGCCACCACCCGGTGGAGGAAACTCATTTCGGCCGCTTGTACCCGTGATCTTGTCCTTTCGGTCATGACCCAAAGCTCATGACCATAGGTGAGGATGGGAACGTAGATTGACCGGTAAATTGAGAGCTTTGACTTCCGGCTCAGCTCCTTCTTCACCACAACGTATCGATACAGCGTCCGCATTACTGAAGAAGCCATACCGATCTCACCATCCACTCTTCCCTCACTCGTGAACAAGACTCTGAGATACTTGAAATCCTCCACTTGGGGCAGGGTCTCCTCCCCAACCCGGAGATGCCTTTCCTCCATCCTTTTCCAGGTGAGAACCATGGACTTGGACTTGGAGGTGCTGATTCTCATCCCAGGAGCTTCACACTCGGCTGAGAACCGATCCAGTGAGAGCTGAAGATCCTGGCCAGATTTAGCCATCAGGACCACATCATCTGCAAAAAGTAGAAACCTAATCCTGCAGCCACTGCGCCTAGAAATTCTGTCCATAAAAGTTGTGAACAGAATGGATGACAAAGGGCAGCCTTGGCGGAGTCCAACCCTCACTAATTTACCTCCCGGATGTATTGGATTCAGCTCAATTGACTGTAATGCCCTCTTCACAAAACCAAGGAGTAATATTACAGCAAGAGAGATGTTTTCATTATATTTTACGTGTGGTATTATGATAACCTCTTTGAAAACAACTTATCGTTCTTAAGAATGAGCCGCCTCGGATATTTTCATGTTCTCCAATCCTTGTTTTTGCTGCACCAGAAGGAAAGCTAACATTTGATCCTAATTAAATCAAACTGGAGCATGAAACACCGTGTGATTGACACACCAAAACACAGGTCCTTCTGCTTGTTTTCACCACAGCACATCCGATGCAACAATCTGTCTTGACGTCTGAATGTAAACCTATTTTTCACAACAGTTTGTACAATCCTGCCTCCAGGTTGCTACTTGTGACACGGAACAGGGTATAAAAAAATGAAGTGCAGCCCTTATAGTTTAGATTTTCTTTCGAACATGACAGTATATGTTGGAATTCATATCACAGTACCGGCAGCACTCATGCAGCCCCAGAGAGAGTATGGACAACTCGGGTTTCAGACAATCTCCTGAATGATTGGTCAACAGCCCCGTGCTTGACGACAGGGCGCCGCGTTGGACAACTAAGCAGCTAAGGCACACTGAAGTACCTCATTAGACATTTCTTTTAATTGTAGAGTTTTTGGCTTTGTAAACATGCCATCGCCAAAAAATGTGGGAATCATTTGCATTGCATCCAAAAAAATGATGGAAAGTTAAAGTTCACTGTAAGTGTCAATGAATGAATGACAACAATATCTCATGCTAAGTAAGCAAGCATACATACAGTTAGGAAATGTATACATATTATATATATATATATATATATATATATGTATACCCAATCATGGCACCTAACCTATTCCCCATTATCCTGTTCACCTGTGCGGTGTTCCAAATAAGTGTTTGATGAGCATTCCTCGACTTTCTCAGTCTTTTTTGCCACTCATGCTAGCTTTTTCTAAACATGTCGCAGGCATCAAATTGCAAATGAGCCAATATTTGCAAAAAATAACACAGTTTTCCAGTTGGAGCGTGAAATATCTTGTCTTTGCAGTCTATTCATTGCAGTCTTCCTTGACTGCACTTAAATGTAGAATATATGTAGAATATATTTATCCATCCATCCATTTTCTACCGCTTATTCCCTTTCGGGGTCGCGGGGGGCGCTGGCGCCTATCTCAGCAACAATCGGGCGGAAGGCGGGGTACACCCTGGACAAGTCGCCACCTCATCGCAGGGCCAACACAGATAGACAGACAACATTCACACTCACATTCACACACTAGGGCCAGTTTAGTGTTGCCAATCAACCTATCCCCAGGTGCATGTCTTTGGAGGTGGGAGGAAGCTGGACTATCTGGAGGGAACCCACGCATTCACGGGGAGAACATGCAAACTCCACACAGAAAGATCCCGAGCCTGGAATTGAACCCAGGACTGCAGGACCTTCGTATTGTGAGGCAGACGCACTAACCCCTCTGCCACCGTGAAGCCCAGAATATATTTATACTATTCATATATTATATATATAATATATGTTATATATTATCTATTATTATCTATTGTGAGCGAACTTTGGTGCTGAATTTCCCCCAGGGATCAATAAAGTACTTTCTATTCTATTCTATTTTATTCTTCTGAATATAAGTTGAAAAGGATTTGAAAATCATTGTATTTAGTTATTATTTACCATTTATACAACGTGACAACTTCACTGGTTTTGGGTTTTGTACATACATACATACATATAATCTCAGATTCGAAGCCATGTCAAGTTGTTCTCTGGACTAGACAAGACAATTTGACTTCAATCGCCATGAAACAACATCATTGGAGTGAACGCTGAGTTAGGTGCATCGAAAACATAACATTTCGATAATTACTCAAACTGCTTTAGTAGAGTGGAATACGAGCTAAGCAAAAATAAATACGGTAGAGAAGAAATCTAAAGACACTTTTATTGGAGATTTTCGTCAAAATTTATCAAGTTTTTTTCTTGGTTGGTGGCGTCACAATAATAGCGGTACGCTTCACATCCGGTCTGACCAACAAAACAGCAAATAAATCGTGTTGCAATTTGGTGCGGTGACATTCTGCGATATTTCTACCGAAATAAATCGTTTCTGGCAGACTGAAACGAAGTGTATTCTCATTGCAGTGAAGGAATGAACTTGTCTTCTTCGCTACCATTGGGTTCTTCCGAGGATGTCGTAGTGGTTTGTGCAGCCCTTTGAGACACTTGTGATTTAGGGCTATATAAATAAACATTGATTGATTGATTGATTGATTGATTGATTGATTGATTGATTAATACTAAGTTTGATACTGCAGGCATGCCTGCCACTGCCCTCTGCAGACCACATCTGGTCATTACAGTTCACCACACACTATTACTATGGCTATGGTATCCTCTTTTTTGGTTGGTACCATTGTGGTTGGTAGACCACAATGGTAGAATGTTTAACAGGCTGAATATTACATTTTATTAATACGTAGGAAGAAAATGTTAAACAATTGTCATGCAGAGTTATGAATGCCGCTAACTTGCACTCATGTGCAGAAGTTTGGGACAAAAATTATATAAGCACACTACATCATTCACAGGGCAGGCTATAGGGATCACAACAATACATTTTTATGACATTCAAAATTACTTGAAATGGAGCGATCTTTTGAAAATACAAACAGTACGAATTACATATAAAGCAAAAAAAAAGTGTAACATTAGTAAAATTGGGTAAAATATTATTGATAATATATTTTATTAAGACCAATAAATTTTCCAGTGTATATAATAATATAGATGATAAGAAAGCTCGTGATTTGATTTACAAATAAGGGGTGGGAGTAAATAAGTTTCACTTCTTCCCACTCTTTTTTGGATATTACAAAAACCTAACCATTATGTATGGTTTTAATTTTGTGTGTTTTCATTGTGAAATATTTCTTTCTATGTCTGTACCTTACTGTAATGTTATCAAGATGATTTCCTATATTCCACTATTTTGTCCTCTGCTTTGTTTTTAACATGTCCAAAAAAACTACTACTACTAACTTGTACTACGTGTAAAGTACAGAATATCAGAAACATTTAATCAGGTAGAAAAAATATCACCTAACATCTTGGACAATCAATGCATGATTGTAACAATCCACATTGTGTTATTAATGCATGAATCTATACACAAACACACATATATATATATATATATATATATATATATTTATTTATTTATTTATGTATCATATATATATTCATGTGTGTGCATATGTATATATGCATATGTATGTATATATAAATATATATGTATATATACACATATACTTGTATATACACAAATATACATGCATACATGTATGCATATATATATATATACATACATTACATACATAATATACATACATATATACACGTATGTATATATATGTGTATACATATATATATAGATACAACAGAAGAAAAAAATATATATATATATATTTATTTGCCTTTTTTCTTTTTGAATATATATATATATATATATATATATATATATATATATATATATATTTAATTCCTTTTTTTCTTTTTGAATATAAATATATATATATATATATATACATATTTACATACTGTACATACATACATACATACATATGTATGTATATACATGTATATATATATATATATACATACATGTATGTATATATATACATATATATACACATGTATATATATATATATACATACATGTATATATATACATATATACATATACATATATACATATATATAAATACATGTATATATATACATATATACATATACACATATATATATATATACATACATGTATATATATACATATATATCCATCCATTTTCTACCGCCTATTCCCTTTTGGGGTCGCGGGGGGCGCTGGCGCCTATCTCAGCTACAGTCGGGCGGAAGGCGGGGTACACCCTTGGACAAGTCGCCACCTCATCGCAGGGCCAACACAGATAGACAGACAACATTCACACTCATATATATATACATATATATATATACATACATGTATATATACATATATATATATATAAACATATACACATACATACATACATACATATATATATATATATATATATATACATATATATATATATATACATATATATATATATATATATATATATATATATATATATATATATATATATATATATATATATGTATATATATAGAGTGCGGCGAAGACACAACAAACTCCCTTCTCGTCTCTCATGGACACACACATGTTGTTGTTGACTTTGGACTGACTATCGGCTGAACGACATCAGGGCCGCGGAACAGAGACATACTGCAGGCTTACATGCATCCACAAAAAAAATATACGCCACACACACATACCCCACCCCCAATCCAACGCCCTTGACGCAATTCCCATAGGGGTGATTGACGGATGGGCAGCGCCTGAGAGCTGCGGCCTGCCACCATGGCCCCCCACTCCCTCCCCTCTGTTGCTAGATATCTTTTGATGTTTGTTGTAATATGGATATGTGCTTTGCTATGGAGGTTTTTTTCCCACTTAAGATTGTATTTTTTTTTTAAGTCATCCTTCCCCTGCGTTTTACCTTTTTCTTATCTTATACAGGGCGCCTTGTCCTCTGTACCCCTGTACACTGTTTGTTTGTCTCATCTTGAACGGGTTTGTGCTGGTTTGGTACTGAAGTATGAAGTACTACAATTCCAAAACGTGATCTTGAACCAAATAAAACTGTGATGTGTTCGGCATGCAGGAAAAAAAATCAAACGAATGATAGAATACACATGTCAATATCAGTTTCTATTGTTTCATCTTATTAACAACCAAAGCCTTTCCAGACATGACTAATGTTTGTGTCATAAAAAAAAAACTCCCTTAATCATCAAAACACCTCGAGTGCTGTGGAAAAGATGAATTTGAGTGTATGACTTCCCCATTGCGAGTTACTGAGGGAGTGTTTTCTATTAGAGAGGTAGTAAATGAGCTGTTCTTACCCCGGTCTTGTCACAGAGTCGCAGCGTGTTGAAGGAGCCCACCGCAAACACTTCTCCATCTGGAGCCCAGGACAGGGAGGTGACGGGGTAGTCATGTGATAGTGAGCAATAAAGCAGGCGGCCGAAGCTGTCCCACACCTGTGGAGGAGGCACACAGGAATCATTTTTGAAGGTGCGACTACAAAAAGCAGCGCACACCGAAAACGCTGCTTACTTTATATTTACAGTCCTCTCCTCCTGACAGTATGAGGTCATTGACTGAGTTCCAGTCCACCTTCAGGATGACCCCGTCGTGTGCCTTCCACTGGAGAGAGACAGAGACAGCTCAGTAACCCTGCCAAGATACGAGTCTTCAACACCATTCTTGCAAAAAGTGCACACAAAAATTATTTTATGTTGCTTGTATTCCGTGATGGGACATCTTCCAAAAGTGAAAACCAGTGGTGGTCATAAGTTGACCTTATCCCAATAAACATCCGTACAGTATTTTAACTTAAAATTGTTTTATTGTGAGGCATTAGAAGCCACAAAATGCAAGGGTCCATCAGACCCACAAACGCTGGCTGAGTAACAACAATATGAACGTTGCATAAAACATTTCTCTGCCAGTTTCTGCATCCCACAGGGATTCTTCTTTTGTGTTTCTGCACCAGGTTGCGACACTGTTTGTCAATGCTGTCTGCTCTCATTTTCTCGCACATTTGACCCTCTGATGTTCTGTGTACCTACACTCTGTCCTCCTCCTGTTTAAGCCTGCTCTGTGTGTGTGTGTGTGTGTGTGTGTGTTACACAGAACATCATTTTCACCCTTTCTAATATCCCCGGGTCCAGTGGACCCGGAAATCTCATCTTATCAACACTGTCTGGGCCTGCTGTGTGTGTGTGTGTGTGTGTGTGTGTGTGTGTGTGTGTGTGTGTGTGTGTGTGTGTGTGTGTGTGTGTGTGTGTGTGTGTGTGTGTGTGTGTGTGTGTGTGTGTGTGTGTGTGTGTGTGCGGTACACAGAACATCAATTTCTACCCTTCAATTAGCCCCGGGTCCAGTGGACCCAGACATCTCAATTTATCAACACTGCTCTCATTTTCTTGCACATTTGACCCTCTGATGTTCTGTATACCTACACTCTGTCCTCCTCCTGTCTATGCCTACTGTGTGTGTGTGTGTGTGTGTGTGTGTGTGTGTTAGCCCCGGGTCCAGCGGACCCGGACATCTCATCTTATCAACACTGTCTGGGCCTGCTGTGTGCGTGTGTGCGTGTGTGTGTGTGTGTGTGTGTGTGTGTGTGTGTGTGTGTGTGTGTGTGTGTGTTGGTGCGGTACACAGATCATCAATTTTCTACCCTTCTATTAGCCCCGGGTCCAGTGGACCCGGACATCTAATCTTATCAACACTGTTTGGGCCTGCTGTGTGCATGCGTGTGCGTGTGTGTGTGTGGTGGTGCGGTACACAGAACATCAATTTCTACCCTTCTATTAGCCCTGGGTCCAGTGGACCCAGACATCTCAATTTATCAACACTGCTCTCATTTTCTCGCACATTTGACCCTTTGATGTTCTGTGTACCTACACTCTGTCCTCCTCCTGTCTATGCCTGCTGTGTGTGTGTGTGTGTGTGTGTGTGTGTGTGTGTGTGTGTGTGTGTGTGTGTGTGTGTGTGTGTGTGTGTGTGTGTGTTGGCCCCGGGTCCAGTGGACCCGGACATCTCATCTTATCAACACTGTCTGGGCCTGCTGTGTGCGTGTGTGTGTGTGTGTCTGTGTGTGTGTGTGTGTGTGTGTGTGTGTGTGTGTGTGTGTGTGTGTGTGTGTGTGTGTGTGTGTGTGTGTTGGTGCGGTACACAGATCATCAATTTCTACCCTTCTATTAGCCCCGGGTCCAGTGGACCCGGACATCTAATCTTATCAACACTGTTTGGGCCTGCTGTGTGCATGCGTGTGCGTGTGTGTGTGTGTGGTGGTGCGGTACACAGAACATCAATTTCTACCCTTCTATTAGCCCTGGGTCCAGTGGACCCAGACATCTCAATTTATCAACACTGCTCTCATTTTCTCGCACATTTGACCCTTTGATGTTCTGTGTACCTACACTCTGTCCTCTTCCTGTCTAGGCCTGCTGTGTGTGTGGGTGGGTGCATGTGATAAACAGAACATCAATTTCCACACTCCTACTAGCCCCAGGTCCAGTGGACCCAGACATCTTGTATGTAATAGAAATGTGTAGGAGGGGTGTATGGTGTGTGGTCATTAAGTATGTATTCTGATAGATGTTCTTCACAGAAAATGAGCCAAAGTAACTGAGTCTTAGTTTGAAAAATTTATTAATTATATCATTTTTTTTTAATAAAAAAATGAAAACGGGTCCCACAGACCCGAACACCGCACAAAGGGTAAAGTTGGGGTCCGCGTTAATGAATTCATGGTAATTATGGTAATCACGTGTCCTAGGTTTGACCCAAAAACCTAGATTGTCCTGTTATTAGCTGCATTACCCATCCTCATCTGAAAAAGTAAGAAGTCCCGGTTAACTTTTGTGCTTTGTGGCAATGTGTCTACCACAACCGTAGCAAGTGTCCGTTCGTGTGTGCAAAGAACTTTGAAGACAGCGGTTTTACCCTTAACTAAATTGAATGGCGGCGTCAGTCCCTACTATTTATGGCAATGGTGGAGACAATGAAGCGGTAAATCAAACCATAGCTTGACAATTTCAAATGATATGTTAGCGAAGTTACACTGCAAATTAAGCGGACTGCATGTTTCTTTACAAATATAAAGAGGCTATGTATAATGCTATATTGCGGGGATGTACATAATTATTTAACAATACATAGCCTGTGTAACTATAGCTTTATAGCACTGGAAGGCATTTCAAGAGGACGCTACTAAACAAACCTTTGAGATGTGTTTATTTCCAGCCTCACTTCTGATTTTACATCCTCTTCACTTTCCTCTTGCTTCGGGTCTGACATTGGCTCCGATGTACGTTGGATGCTAAATTCCTTAGCTGTTGCCATTTCTAATAAAAAGTTGCTTAGAGTTATAATTTATTAGCATGCCTTGAAATCGGATTCCGGTGGAACAGTGTGGTTGTGTGTCGTGGAACTGTGGACCAGCTCTATACTCTGGGCAGGGTCCTTGCGGGTGGATGGGAGTTTGCCCAACCAGTCTACATGTGCTTTGTGGACTTGGAGAAGGCATTGGACCGTGTCCCTTGGGAAGTCCTGTGGGGAGTGCTCAGAGAGTATGGGGTATCGGACAATCTGATTGTGCCGGTCCGCTCTCTGTATGATCAGTGCCAGAGCTCGGTCCGCATTTCCGGCAGTAAGTCGGACCCGTTTCCAGTGAGGGTTGTTCAAACTTTTATGGACAGAATTTCTAGGCGCAGTCAGGGCGTTGAGGGGATCCGGTCTGATGGCTGCAGGATTAGGTCTTGGCTTTTTGCATATGATGTGGTCCTGATGGCTTCATCTGGCCAGGATCTTCAGCTCTCACTGGATAGATCCGCAGCCGAGTGTGAAGCGACTGGGATGAAAATCAGCACCTCCAAGTCCGAGTCTATGGTTCTGACCCGGGAAAGGGTGGAGTACCATCTCCAAGTTGGGGAGGAGATCTTGCCCCAAGTGGAGGAGTTCAAGTACCTCAGAGTCTTGCTCATGAGTGAGGGAAGAGTGGATGGTGAGATCGACAGGCGGATCGGTGCGGCATCTTCAGTAATGCGGACGCTGTATCGATCCGTTGTGGTGAAGAAGGAGCTGATCCGGAAGGAAAAGCTCTCAATTTTCCGGTCGATCCACGTTCCCATCCTCACCTATGGTCATGAGCTTTGGGTTATGACCGAAAGGACAAGAACACGGGTAAATGAGCTATCTCCGCGGGGTGGCGGCTCTCTCCCTTAGAGATAGGGTGAGAAGCTCTGCCATCCGGGAAGGAGTTCAAGGTAAAGCTGCTGTTCCTCCACATGGAGAGGAGCCGGATGAGGTGGTTCGGGCATCTGGTCAGGATGCCACCCAAACGCCTCCCTAGGGAAGTATTTTGGGCAAGTCCGACCGGTAGGAGGCCACGGGGAAGACCCAGGACACGATAGGAAGAGTAAGTCTCCCGGCTGACCTGGGAACACCTCGGGATCCCCGGGAAGAGCTGGACTGGAATGAATGCAATGAACTGGAATCCAGTGTGCTGTGGGTCCAATTTTAGTGAATCACAACTGATCCTTCATCCATCCATTTTCTACCGCTTATTCCCTTTTAGGGTCGCGGGGGGCGCTGGCGCCTATCTCAGCTACAATCGGGCGGAAGGCGGGGTACACCCTGGACAAGTCGCCACCTCATCGCAGGGCCAACATAAATTAATCAAATCTTTAATGGACATGTGGAAGTAAACAATGTGAGAAAGAACATTTTACATCAATCGATCGAGGAATATAGATATCTGGTCAGGACACTCCTCAATCTTTTGCCTTTGCCTTCATTGTCCATTCCTTTTTGGTGACTCTATGTACTCTGGACCTAGACGTTGAGTCCTTGACATACATGGCGGACAATAACTGATACAGTCTGCTTTGCCAGTCCAAACGCATTTGTGGTTTCCCGTAGTCTTCGTTCGTTGGCCAGGTAATGCAAAGCACACGACGCCTTTTTTATCACATCCATGGGAGCCCGCATTCTCGTCGTCTCTCCTTTGACATATGGACAAAGTTTGAGATGTGTTGTATCCCAAATAGCTGCAATTGCGCATTTCCTTCTATTATGGTATTCATGTGTGATTTCCACAAGCATCTGTACATGTAGAAGAAGGAGAAACATGTGCATGTCTGGATGACTCGCCTCCATCTTTCCAGTGGTTAGCTCAGAGTTACGAAACCTCTTGTTTTAAAGCTGGCTGTGGCGAGTTCTGTCTGACGTCACTTCCTCTTTGAACTCGCTTCGTAAACGATCGGTGAGTCCATACAAAGTTAAGAGCCAGAGATTCAAGAAATACCCGATGCACTTACCCATTTCAAATAAATTATCCAAGGAGGGGAATCTTCAACAATAGGTTAGTGTGGCTGACACCGGGTTTAGGCTAAATAATTATTTGTTTAAGGAGTTATGCAACTTAATGTAGACATGAATTGATTAACATGGACCTTGACCTAAACAAGTTGAAAAACTTATTGGGGTGTTACCATTTAGTGGTCAATTGTACGGAATATGTTCTGTACTGTGCATTCTACTAATAAAAGTTTCAATCAATCAATCAATCAAATTGCCTCAGTCATTGTCCAGGAGCAAGGTCCGTAGGGGTTCATTTGCATCTAAAAAGACAGCCCCTAAACATCTCGTTTTTGAGAGAGAGTAAGAAAGTGGCTTGAAGATGGGTCTGTAAGGCAAAATTTACGCAAGATTCTGCAACATACAGGTTATGTAGACCACGGAAAAAAATGCAAATGTAATTTTGACTGTACATGCACTGTAGATGAATAATGTATTTATTTTATTCACATGTGAATAATGCTGTATAATAGACTATTTATATTATTCACATGTGAATAATGCTGTATAATGGACTGTATTTATATTATTCACATGTGAATAATGCTGTATAATAGACTGTATTTATATTTATCACATGTGAATAATGCTGTATAATAGACTGTATTTATATTATTCACATGTGAATAATGCTGTATAATAGACTGTATTTATATTTATCACATGTGAATAATGCTGTATAATAGACTATATTATTCACATGTGAATAATGCTGTATAATAGACTGTATTTATATTATTCACATGTGAATAATGCTGTATAATAGACTATATTATTCACATGTGAATAATGCTGTATAATAGACTGTATTTATATTATTCACATGTGAATAATGCTGTATAATAGACTATATTATTCACATGTGAATAATGCTGTATAATAGACTGTATTTATATTATTCACATGTGAATAATGCTGTATAATAGACTGTATTTATATTATTCGCATGTGAATAATGCTGTATAATAGACTGTATTTATATTATTCGCATGTGAATAATGCTGTATAATAGACTATTTATATTATTCACATGTAAAAAAATACACAAGTGTCTATTGTACTTTCTATCGCAGGGGTCGGGAAACTTTTTGGCTGAGAGAGCCAAAAAGCCAAATATTTTAAAATATATTTCCGTAAGAGCCATATATTTTTTTAACACTGAACACAACTAAAAACGTGCATTTTTAAGTAAGACCAACATTTTTAGAGTATAATAGGTCTCTTATTCTTTGTAATAATGTTATCGAGCTAACTGTGGAGGGGGCGTAGCCTGCGGGCCTGCAGCGAACTAGGGTGTGCCAGGACCGGCCTCGAAATCAGCAAAGGTGCGTAAGTGGCCCACCTGGGCCATGTTATCTAATCACCTGTCACTCTGTTATAAGCAGCAGCTAGGAGGAGAGACGGGGTTGGGGCTGGAGCCAGAGCGCGAGCGAGAAAAAAAGAGAAAAATACAATTGCAACTGAGACTTATTGAAAAATAAAACAATATTGTAACCCTGAAACAGGCTTTCATGTCGGTGCTTGGTGGTCTGAAGAACCCCCAGGAGGGCAAGCCCCACACTAACCAATAATAAATAAATAACTTCTTACCATAAACGCAACTTCTTGAACAGTTGTGGTAGAAAACGGACGGTTGGATTAAAAATGGATGAGAATGTTTTATATTTTGAACATTATTTTTAACACTGTGATTACAAGTGGAATTATTCATTACTTATCATGTTCAGCAATGTCAGCTCAGATTTATCCGAGAGCCAGATGCAGCCATAGTTTCCCTACCCCTGTTCTATAGTATTCTATTCTATTGTAAGTTCCTCAACATGTTCCATAAATGGAGTTAGTGTACCTGTATGACTTTAACGCTGGGTTGCAGAGGTTTAATGACCAGGTGTCGACCTGATGTGTAGAGGATCCTCTCAGAGTCTGGGCCCCAGGCCACTGAATATACAGGAGACGCTGGAAGAAACACAGAATTGTAAGGACTTGGAGTATTTTCAACACCACACATGTAACTATGTGGATTGGTTCGTAGTGTACGTATACATTTCTTATGTACTGATTTCACTAATCAACAACCCTTCCTCTCAGAAAGTATCACATTGCCTCAAGACTTCTTCACCTCGCCATTCAGTTTTCTAGAAGGCGTACCAGCTGCAAAGAGATGCGAGTGTGTGTGAGCGTGTTTACCAGTTAGGGTTTGAGGATATAGTAACATGTGCAGCGTGGGCTGACATCTAACCTCGCTCCAGGTGCGTGTGGCTTCTCACAAATGCCAACCTGATCTAAAAAATTGTCAAAAGGCAAAGAGGAGCTTTGACAAGTTCCTTCTTCTTGCATGTTTTAAACATCTCCTCGTCACGTGCCGGGTTGAAGGAAATGGGTCAGGGCAAACACCAGGATGTACTTTTAGACCTCCACCCCAGATCACACCTCAATCCAACCCACTTCTCCAAAGTGGGCTGGCTCAGGGTGGAGGACAGAGTCAAACAACTTGCACTGAGCCTAGTCTATAAAATCCGCTACACCTCCTTGATCCCGAAGTACATGTCAAACTACTTCCTTAACGTAAATGACCGCCATAACCACAACACCAGGGGGAGCTCCACAAACCACATTAAACCCAGATTTCGATCTAACAAAGGTCTTAACTCATTCTCTTTCTATGCCACATCAATGTGGAATGCACTCCCAACAGGTATAAAAGTAAGTGCATCTCTATATTCCTTCAAAACAACACCTCCAGGCAACTTCAACACTTTACTAATACCCTCCTCCATTCACATCCCATCTCCCCGGATTATAAACAACTCAAATGTACTTCTAATGTATATACTTGCTCTTATGCTATCTGAACTCACTATGTTCTCTGCTGGCTGTACATATCCTACTAAATAAGACCTACACTGTTTCAATGTTGATGCAATTGTTGATGACTGAAGTTCTGATATCAACCAAAGCTCCTCATCCCACCCCCCGGATTGTAAATAATGTAAATAATTCAATGTAAATACTATGGTAATTAACTTGTGTGATGACTGTATTATGTTGATAGTATATATATTTGTACCATGAATTGATTAACGTGGACCCCGACTTAAACAAGTTGAAAAACTTATCCGGGTGTTACCATTTAGTGGTCAATTGTACGGAATATGTACTGAACTGTGCAATCTACTAATAAAAGTATCAATCAATCAATCAACCACAGCAGATCTGAGAGCCACATGGATGTGCTATGCAGCAGTGCTACTCTATCCAGGTGTTTTAAACACTGTTCAGCATCCCACTACCCAGCATAACTTTCTTCCAAAACTCTTAAAAATATTCCAATATAGCGGATCTAATTGGGCCATTTCCCTTCGCCATGTTCTCTCATTCAACAAGAGCTTGCCATACACATCCAAAAAGCTGCTAAGTTATCTGTAATTAGGAGTGTATTCCTCCAGAAGTACTTCATGACGCATTTGAACACCTAAATACAGGATTGGAGGACTACCAATCAATGTTTACTTATATAGCCCTAAATCACCAGTGTCTCAAAGGGCTGCACAAGCCACAACGACATCGACTAAATCAGCAAGTGTTGCGCTCAGGCCCGCGTTAACCTAAAGAGGCCCCGGGGTTGGGGATTTTTTTTTGTTTACATTCAGGAGCGTTAGCTCCCTCTTAGCAGTTAGCTATTGTAACCCTGGGCAATTATTTTAGAGAGAGAAATGTGTCCGGGGGCCGGTATATCTATTTGTAGGAACACTAATACAAAACCTCACAATAATGTCTGATTAAATGCTAAAAACGACAGACAGACCGCCTTAAAAAACATAATGGAATTTTACATTTTTCTATGAAGGATAAAACACTGAATATTGACAAAACATGAAAGTCAGACGCCCTTTCGATCGACATATTTTACAATCAAGTGAAACGCAACAAAAATGCAACAAACAGTGAAATATGAACGCAAAGGGTACAAAATAAACCCACCTCCAATCTGATACATCTGATATATCACTAAGCCTTAGAGCAGGGGTCGGGAACCTTTTTGGCTGACAGAGCCATGAAAGCCAAATATTTCAAAATGTATTTCCATGAGAGCCATATAATATTTTTTTAACACTGAATACCGTATTTCCTTGAATTGCCGCCGGGTATATAGTATGCGCCTGCCTAGAATTACTGCCGGGTCAAACTCGTTTTGCAAAATATTATTATTATTAGCGCATGTCTTGAATTTCCGCCGAGTCTAACTCGTTTCGCCAAATAATTAGCATATGCCTAGAATTTCCGCCGGGTCAAACTCGTCAAGTCACGAGTGACACTTCACCTGTAATCATTTTCAAAATGGAGGAGGCTGATTTCAATCATTTGAAATCGCATAAAGGGAAGAAGATTAGGAGCTATTCAGTAGGATTTAAGGTCCAAGCTATTGAATATGCTAAAAAGAACAGTAAGCAGCTATGTTTTATTAATATACCGTAGCTGCGTGTGTCAAACATAAGTCACAAAATGACTCCCGCCTCCTGGTGGTAGAGGGCGCTAGTGATCCTTCTTGCGACTACTCGGCTGCAGAAGAAGTGACAACAAGCAGCAAGAGTGAGCAGCGATTCTTTATTTTTTCCTCTCGCTTGCACTTTTAACATGGAGGATTACATATTTAAAATAAAACTGTTTTCTAAACTGGACTTTCAATCGAAGCAGGAGGTAATAAAGGAAGATCTTCATTTTAGTCTCACCTTCATTTAAGTCTCACCTTGAAACTCATCTGTACACTCTAGCCTTTAAATAGACCTCCTTTTTAGACCAGTTGATCTGCCGCTTCTTTTCTTTCTCCTATGTCCCCCCCTCCCTTGTGGAGGGGGTCCGGTCCGATGACCATGGATGAAGTACTGGCTGTCCAGAGTCGAGACCCAGGATGGACCGCTCGTCGGGACCCAGGATGGACCGCTCGCCTGTATCGGTTGGGGACATCTCTACGCTGCTGATCCGCCTCCGCTTGAGATGGTTTCCTGTGGATGGGACTCTGGCTGCTGTCTTGGATCCGCTTGAACTGAACTCTCGCGGCTGTGTTGGAGCCACTATGGATTGAACTTTCACAGTATCATGTTAGACCCGCTCGACATCCATTGCTTTCGGTCCCCTAGAGGGGGGGGGTTGCCCACATCTGAGGTCCTGTCCAAGGTTTCTCATAGTCAGCATTGTCACTGGCGTCCCACTGGATGTGAATTCTCCCTGCCCACTGGGTGTGAGTTTTCCTTGCCCTTTTGTGGGTTCCTCCGAGGATGTTGTAGTCGTAATGATTTGTGCAGTCCTTTGAGACATTTGTGATTTGGGGTTATATAAATAAACATTGATTGATTGATCCAGACAGAGAGACTTTCAAAACTGAAGAAAGATAAGGAAGACTTCTATAAACAAGTTATCGATGCTTTTGATCAGAAGGAGCTGGCATGGACTTCATTTATAAGTAAAGGTAAGACCATAATAACGATTTTTTTTTTTAAATTAAATGTGCTTTTCATGATGGTATTCGTACATCACACTCAAATTTATAAGCGCAGGCCTAAATTTACCGCATGCCTTTGGTAAACGCCGGAGTGAGAAGAGGTTATAAACAAATTAGCGCCCCGGCGGCAATTCAAGGAAATACGGTACAACTCAATGCGTGCATTTTTAAGTAAGACCAACATTTTTAGAGTATACCGGTAATAAGTCTCTTATTCTTTTTAATAACATTGTTATTCTAAAGTTAACCAATAATAAATATATTGCTTCTTACCATTAATGTGACATATTGGATCTTGCGATAGAAAACGGATGGTTGGATTAAAATGCATGAGAATGTTTTAAAATTTGAACCTTATTTTTAACACTGTGATTACCATCGGAATTATTCATTACTTATCGTGTTAAGCAATGTCAGCTAAGATTTATCTGAGAGCCAGATTCAGTCATAAAAAGAGCCACATCTGGCTCTAGAGCCATAGGTTCCCTACCCCATCTTTAGAACTTTGTTGTGAAAATCTCCTTCCGCGTCTGTGGAAACGCTTCCCGCCCACACTGCTTGGTGCTTCATCTGAGCTGCTGTGACTTACATTACCATGGCAACTAATTAGATGACCGTAGTAACTAGTATATCACCAATAAGTGCAGATTCCAAGAATTTAAATACTTAGTATAGTTGAAGACTTACGGTCGGTAGAAAACATCACTTCACATCATAATGGCAGCTACACTTTCCATCTTAAAAATCGAAAAAAAATATTTGGGAATGTCCGGCGGGCTAGATTGAGAAGCTCAACGGGCCGCATGTGGCCCCTGAGCCTTAAAGGCCTACTGAAAGCCACTACTAGCGACCACGCAGTCTGATAGTTTATATATCAATGATGAAATATTAACATTGCAACACATGCCAATACGGCCGCTTTAGTTTACTAAATTACAATTTTAAATTTCCCGCGGAGTTTCTTATTGAAAACGTTGCGGAATGATGACGCGTATGATGACGTTATTGGTTGGAGGGGACATATTAGCCCAGGAACACTTACGGCTAAAAGTTGTCTCTTTTCATCGCATAATTACACAGTAATTTGGACATCTGTGTTGCTGAATCTTTTGCAATTTGTTCAATTAATAATGGATACGTCAAAGAAGAATGCTGTTGGTGGAAAGCGGTGGATTGCAGCTGCCTTTTCCACCAAGACACAGCCGGTGTTTCTTTGTTTGTTGTGAAGCTTTAACACAGAGCGGTCTAACACGAACATGTTTCTCGACGTCAACCAGCATGTTTTTGGATGGGAAAATTGTGATATTAAGTCGGCTCTTGCCGGAGACATCAGTGGATTACGGGACCTCCTCCTGCAGCAGCTGTCAAGAAAGGCAGCTGTGAGCTTGACTCCTCCATGGCTTCCATCGCAGCAGCCCGACTTTGAGGTATGACTTTACAATCTCACTAAAACACTATTAAATCAATAAGCAGATAAGGGATCTTCCAGAATGATCCTAGTAAATGTGTCTAATTACTTCGGAAACGCTCACACTGCTGCCGCCCGAAGCTGTCGGGTTTTTTTTGTGCTTCACTCTAACTTTCCTTATCCACAAATCTTTCATCCTCGCTCAAATTAATGGGGAAATCGTCGCTTTCTCAGTCCGAATA
The DNA here is from genome assembly GCF_033978795.1 of Nerophis ophidion. Lineage (NCBI taxonomy): Eukaryota > Metazoa > Chordata > Actinopteri > Syngnathiformes > Syngnathidae > Nerophis > Nerophis ophidion. The sequence continues at coordinate 39,766,049 of NC_084628.1, read as the reverse complement.
GCTCTTGCTGTTTGAGGCTATGATTATAAACAATGTGAGGATGTGAGGAGCCCTCACAACGGTGACGTCACGCGCACATCGTCTGCTACTTCCGGTACAGGCAAGGCTTTTTTTTATTAGCGACCAAAAGTTGCGAACTTTATCGTGGATGTTCTCTACTAAATCCTTTCAGCAAAAATATGGCAATATCGCAAAATGATCAAGTATGACACATAGAATGGACCTGCTATCCCCGTTTAAATAAGAACATCTCATTTCAGTAGGACCTTTAACTTGCCCAGGTCTGTCCTACGGTGTGTCGCGAAGCATGGTACTTGTAAGAAACAATTTATTTGTCCCCATGGAGACGAGGATTAGTGATTTAGTAGGGTATATAACACTGTGGAAGGACGTTAGCCTCTTGCAGAGCGACGCTTTTGTGCTTACAGCGTCACCTACCGGTAAAAGTTCGAGATGCCACCTCAGTAGAAGCATTTAAGTCTCACCTTAAAACTCATTTGTATACTCTAGCCTTTAAATAGACTCCCTTTTTAGACCAGTTGATCTGCCGTTTCTTTTCTTTTTCTCCTATGTCCCACTCTCCCTTGTAGAGGGGGTTCGGTCCGATCCGGTTGCCATGTACTGCTTGCCTGAGTATCGGCTGGGGACATCTCTGCGCTGCTGATCCGCCTCCGCTTGGGATGGTTTCCTGCTGGCTCCGCTGTGAACGGGACTCTCGCTGCTGTGTTGGATCCGCTTTGGACTGGACTCCCGCGACTGTGTTGGATCCATAATGGATTGAACTTTCACAGTATCATGTTAGACCCGCTCGACATCCATTGCTTTCCTCCTCTCCAAGGTTCTCATAGTCATCATTGTCACCGACGTCCCACTGGGTGTGAGTTTTCCTTGCCCTTATGTGGGCCTACCGAGGATGTCGTAGTGGTTTGTGCAGCCCTTTGAGACACTAGTGATTTAGGGCTATATAAGTAAACATTGATTGATTGATTGATTGACTTAAACAAGTTGAAAAACCTATTGGGGTGTTACCATTTAGGGGTCAATTGTACTTATTTTTTTGTCTGGTTTTGTATTTGTTTTGTATCAGTCCGTGAGTTGTATGTTATTATTATTATTTTTTTGTTCGGTTAGTACTGCATGAAGTTTTGCACTTGTGTTTTTCTTGTGTGTTATTTGTTTGTTTTCATTACATTTGGATGTATTTCTTGGTTTGTATGATATCCATGAAGTAAGAATACGTATTATGTTGAAGGGGGCAGGAAAATATAAGATTTTTCTTCATCCTGCTCCTTCTCAGGCATTGGTGTGTAAAAGTAAAATTGTATAATTAAATAAAATGTAAAAAAAAATAGAAGCAGCTCACTGGTAAGTGCTGCTATTTGAGCTATTTTTAGAACAGGCCAGCGGGCGACTCATCTGGTCCTTACGGGCGTTGGTGACCCCCTGCTATACAATGTGCTTCCGTCAGCAGCCATTCCTTTACCATTTGTAGTAAAGGAATGGCTAAATCAGGCTTGAAGGTTTTAGAATGGCCTTCCCAAAGTCCTGACTTAAACGTGTGGACAATGCTGAAGAAACAAGTCCATGTCAGAAAAGCAACACATGTAGCTCAACTGCACCAATTTTGTGGTCAAAACCTCAAGCAGAAGCTTGTGGATGGCTACCAAAAGCGCCTTATTGCAGTAAAACTTGCCAAGGGACATGTAAGCAAATATTAACATTGCTGTACGTATACTTTTGAGCCTCACATTTTCAGTAGAGCCATAATAAATTCATAAAAGAAGCAAACTTCATGAATGCTTTTTGTGAGCAACAAGTATGTGCTCCAATCACTACATCACAAAAAAATGAAAGTTGGAAAGTCAAGACAGCCATGACATGATGTCCTTTACAAGTGTATGTAAACTTTTGACCGTATGTGATAACCATGATGTTTTTTATTTCGTGGTCTGCAATACGGATGTTAGTGTTTTTTTGTTGTATTTTATCTTCAATCTACACATACTAGTGAGCAATATGTAATATTTATTACTATTTTTGGGGTTTTTCATTACGCTTTACTTGTGTTAGTGTGTGTAAAAACCTGCACGGCAACAACCTCATTTCCCCATTGTGGGATGAATAAAAAGTCTATCCTGACTTCTTATTACACTTTAAAAATGATCTGATCTTACCTTGGGTGGCCAGTGTTGAACGCAGCATTCCACTTTTGGACCAGTTCTTGATCTGCCCATCTTCTCCAGCTAAGTGTACAGAATCGTTTTTTTTTAACGTATCCACCTGGCTACTTTTGTGGCATTCCCTGCGTACCTGTGACAAGGGCAGTCCCATCATGGTTCCATCGGCCGGCTAAAACGGCTCCTTTGTGAGCTTCGACGCTCTTCTCGATGCGCCCTGTCTTGGAGGCGAGGTGGAACTTCCCTGCAAAGACACAAAAAAAGAGGCCTGTGTTCAGACTGGTACATAAAATCCTACATTTTTAATTCAGTAAAAACACACTTTGAAGCAGGTTGATGTTCTCGGAACTGAATAATAGTCAAAGCTTCCCTGCAAAAAGTGAAATGTAAGTAAGATGAAATATCTCAAATAAGGGTGATAGTTGCTTATTTTCTGTCTGATAAGATCATTCTTCTCGCTAAGCAGATTTTGTTAGAGTCTTTTACTTGTTTTAAGTGTTTTGGTCCTAAATGATCTCAGTAAGATATTACAGATATTGAGTAAAACATGCTTGAAAGTAGAATATCAAGTGTTGCAAAGCTGTGTCATCAACACTCACAAGTATAAAACTACTTTTTTAAAGTGTAATCGTTTCTTATTTAAAGCATGAAAAAAAAACTCATGATTTTAACACAATGGTGTCACATAATTTAAACAGATGACAGCCAAATGGACTTTGCTGTTTTATTTTCAATGAAACAATAGAAAAGATGTACTCATATAGTAGTACAGTTGCCACACTACAGTTAATATTTAAACATTTGACATTCCAAACAATTTTGAATAGAAATAGTTCATGCACATTCAGATAAATTCTTCAAAATGACAATTAAAAAAAAATTGGCCTGGGACGGGCTGTAAATATATACATCTATATATATATATATATATATATTATATATTAGGGCTGCGAATCTTGGGGTGTCCCACGATTCCATCCAATATCGATTTTTTTTTTTTCAATTCAACACGATTCTCGATTCAAAAACGATTTTTTCCCGATTCAAAAGGATTCTGTATTCATTCAATACATAGATTTCAGCAGGATCCACCCCAGTCTGCTGACATGCTAGCAGAGTAGTACATTTTTTAAAAAGCATTTATAATAGTAAAGGACAATGTTTTACCAACTGATTGCAATAATGTAAATTTGTTTTGACTATTAAACGAACCAAAAATATCGGGGCCTATACCGAGATGCATTGGACACAGTGTGTTGTCAAGATTATGAGATGCGATGCAAGTGTAAGCCACTGTGACACTATTGTTTTTTTATTTTTTTTTTATAAATGTCTAATGATAATGTCAATGAGGGATTTTTAATCACTGCTATGCTGAAATTATAACTAATATTGATACTGTTGTGGAATATATTTGTGTTAAGCCCACGCACGGAGAATAATGTTATTTCCGCCGGTGCATGTCTTTGGAGGTGGGAGGGGCCTATTCCCAGGTGCATGTCTTTGGAGGTGGGAGGGGCCTATTCCCAGGTGCATGTCTTTAGAAGAGGGAGGGGCCTATCACCAGGTGCATGTCTTTAGCGGTGGGAGGGGCCTTTCTCTAGGTGCAATTATTTGGAGGTGGGAGTGGCCTATCCCCAGGTGCATGCCTTTGGAGGTGGGAGGGACTTACCTCCAGGTGTGTGTCTTTAGAGGTGGGAGGGGCCTATCCCGAGGTGCATGCCTTTGGAGGTGGGCGGGGCCTATCCTCAGGGGAATGCCTTTGAAGGTGGGACGGGCCTATACCCAGGTGCATGTCTATGGAGGTGGGAGGGGCTTATCCCCAGTTGCATGTCTTTGGAGGTAGGACGGGCATATCCCCAGGTGCATGTCTTTGGAGGTGGGAGGGGCCTATCCTCAGGTGCATGCCTTTGGAGGTGGGAGGGGCTTACCCCCAGGTGCATATCTTAGGAGATGGGAGGGGCCTATCCCCAGGGCCATGTCTTTAGAGTTGGGAGGGGCCTATCCCCAGGTGCGTGTCTTTGGAGGTGGGAGGGGCCTATCCCCAGGGGCATGCCTTTGAAGGTGGGACGGGCATATCCCCAGGTGCATGTCTTTTGAGGTGGGAGGGGCCTATCCCCAGTTGCATGTCTTTGGAGGTAGGAGGGGCATATCACCAGGTGCATGTCTTTAGAGGTGGGAGGAGCTATCCCCAGGTGTATACCTTTAGAGGTGGGAGGGGCCTATCCCCAGGTGCATGTTTTAGAAGGTGGGAGGGGCCTATCCCCAGTTGCATGTCTTTGGAGGTGGGAGGAGCTTATCTCCAGGTGCATGTTTTAGGAGGTGGGAGGAAGCCGGATTACCCGGAGGGAACCCACAAAAGCCACGGGGAGAACATGCAAACTCCACGCAGAAAGATCCCGAGCCCGGGATTGAACTCAGGACTACTCAGGACCTTCGTATTGTGAGGCACATGCACTAACCCCTGTACCACCGTGCTGCCCCTAGTTCAAAACTCGGGAGACTAATTCCTAAAAACACTACAGTGCTCCTGTTGTAAGTCGGAGCTTAAACCACTGTAAGAATATTAGCAGATCCTTGCATTGACATTTTAACCTTGCCAGCAAACATAAAACTGGGTTCCAAACTTGTCATTTCCATAACTGAGGCGTTAATCTAACTTCTCTCCTTTTTGGAAGTTCCAATTTTGTTTTGTATTATGATTTAAGTAGCCAAGGTCCAACCATCGATGTTTCCTCCAACAGCTATTGTGTTGGGTTTCTCCAAAGTATGCTTGTAAAAATTCAAAAGGAGGGATTGGTAACAAAGTCAGAAAGAAAAAGAAAGCTGCTGACATTTCATTTACTTATTAGCCAGACTGCCAGAGAAAATTGCTGTATCAGTTTTGGGGGAGTTGCACTTTTATGCAAGCCTACACTGCTATTAGTATTCTGACCACATACTATATTGCCTGACATCAAAAATGCATCGCCATGCTGTGTGTTTGTTTCTGATGCAGAATTAGGAGAGACTGTGCTGTCCAACGCCTTTTACAGTGGGATCCCACCCAGCAGTCTACATTTAAACACAGGAAATCCCTTTGTCACTTCTCATAAGTGCATATTTATAATGAATATTTCATCATCCAGCACATATTCCCTTTTGTATTGATTCATTGTATGTTATGAAATACTATTGTACCATTATTATAACAATTTGGCAATATGTTACTTTTCAATACTGTGCTGAAACTGATAAAAAAACAAAAAACGACCCAAAAGCAGTGAAGTTGTCACGTTGTGTAAATGGTAAATAAAAAGAGAATACAATGAATTACGAATCCTTTAGATCTTATATTCAATCGAATAGACTGCAAAGACAAGATATTTCATGTTCGTAAGCTCATTTAGAATTTGTTGCCTGCGACATGTTTAAAAAAAGCTGGCACAAGTGGCAAAAACGACTGAGAACGTTGAGAAATGCTCATCAGACACTTATTTTTAACCACCCACAGGTGAACAGGCTAATTGGGAATGGGTGGTTGCCATGATTGGGTATAAAAACATTCACAAACAAAGGACGGGGCGAGGGTCACCACTTTGTCGACAAATGCCCGGGCAAATTGTTTAAGAACAACATTTCTCAACCAGGAATGTAGGGTATTCACCATCTATGGTCCGTAATATCATCAAAAGCTTCAGAGAATCTGGAGAAATCACTCCACGTAAGCGGCATGGCCGGAAACCAACATTGAATGACCGTGACCTTTGATCCCTCAGACGGCACTGCATCAAAAACCGACATTGGCGTGTAAAGGATATCACCACATGGGCTCAGGAAAACTTCAGAAAACCACTGTCAGTAACTATATAGTCCGTCGCTACATCTGTAATTGCAAGTTAAAACTCGACTACGCAAAGCCACAGCCATTTATCAACAACACCCAGAAACGCCGCCGGCTTTGCTGGGCCCGAGCTCATCTGAGATGGACTGATGCAAAGTGGAAAAGGGGTTCTGTGGTCTGACGAGTTCACGTTTCAAATTGTTTTTGGAAAACTGTGGACGTCGTTTCCTCCGGACCAAAGAGGAAAAGAACCATCCGGTCTGTTCTAGGCGCAGAATAGAAAAGGCAGCATGTGTGTTGGTATGGGGGTGTATTAGTGGCCAAGGCATGGGTAACTTACACATCTGTGAAGGCATCATTAATGCTAAAATTTACATACAGCTTTTGGAGCAGCATATGTTGGCATTATTTTTCATGGACGCCCCTGCTTATTTCAGCAAGACCATGCCAAGCCACATTCTGTACGTGTTACAACAGCGTGGCTTCATAGTAAAAGAGTGCGGGTAATAGACAGGCCTGTCTGAAAATGTGTGGCGCATTATGAAGCCTAAAATAGCACAACAGAGACCCCGGACTGTTGAACAACTTACGCCGTACATCAAGCAAGAATGGGACAGTGTTGTTTAAAGGAAAGGCCATGTAACACACTGGTAAAAATGACCCTGTGACAACTTTTTTGAAACATGTTGCAGGCATTAAGTTCCAAATGAGCTAATATTTGCAAAAAATAACAACATTTACCAGTTCAAACGTTAAGAATCTTGTCTTTGCAGTCTATTCAATTGAATATAAGTTGAAAAGGATTTGCAAATCATTGTATTCTGTTTTTATTTACCATTTACACAACGCGCCAACTTCACGGCTTTTGGGTTTAGTAAAAACAATGTACACATTCTTAAGCAAAAACTGAGAATAGTGAAAAAGAGTGGTCAGGAGATCCAGGGTTCAAACGTCTCTGCAAAAACGCAATGTGGCTTTTCTCTGGATTCTCAATCTCTCGGCACATCACCAAAACATGCAAGTTAGGATTATTGGAAACGGATCGATAAATAAAGACTTACCGTCAGTGCTGGTTAGCACAAAAACCTCGGCCGAAGTCTGCTTTTTACCACCGACAGTCTTAGGGAACCAGTGCAGGTCAATCGGGAAGAAGCCTTCTGGTAATCTGACGACGAGGCTGGTCTCGCTGGTCAGAAGGTTCCACCTGAGGATCTGGTGGTCGTCACTGCAGGAGTACAACTCATCAGCTGTGGTCCAGCCAATGCAGCTCACAAGCTCCCTATGTGAGCTAGTATTAAGGAGAATGGTCAAATCCCATTAGGTGAGCAGGTTTACCTTTCTAAAACGACCACACCCCAGTACAGAGGGAAACTTGCATCAATAAACACATGCTATATATACAAACCCCGTTTCCATATGAGTTGGGAAATTGTGTTTGATGTAAATATAAACAGAATACAATGATTTGCAAATCCTTTTCAACCCATATTCAGTTGAATATGCTACAAAGACAACATATTTGATGTTCAAACTCATAAACATTTTTTTTTTTGTGCAAATAATCAATACCTTTAGAATTTGATGCCAGCAACACGTACCAAAGAAGTAGGGACAAGTGGCAATAAATACTGATAGAGTTGAGGAATGCTCACCACTTATTTGGAACATCCCACAGGTGTGCAGGCTAATTGGGAACAGGTGGGTGACATGATTGGGTATAAAAATAGCTTCCCAAAAAATGCTCAGTCTTTCACAAGAAAGGATGGGGCGAGGTACACCCCTTTGTCCACAACAGCGTGAGCAAATAGTCAAACAGTTTAAGAACAACGTTTCTCAAAGTGCAATTGCAAGACATTTAGGGATTTCAACATCTACGCTCCATAATATCATCAAAAGGTTCAGAGAATCCGGAGAAATCACTCCACGTAAGCGGCATGGCCGGAAACCAACATTGAATGATCGTGACCTTCGAACCCTCCGACGGCACTGTATCAAAAACCGACATCAATCTCTAAGGGATATCACCACATGAGCTCAGGAACACTTCAGAAAACCACTATCACTAAATACAGTTCGTCGCTACATCTGTAAGTGCAAGTTAAAGCTCTACTATGCAAAGCGAAAGCCATTTATCAACAACATCCAGAAACGCTGCCGGCTTCTCTGGGCCCGAAATCATCTAAAATGTACTGATGCAAAGTGGAAAAGTGTTCTGTGGTCTGACGAGTTCACATTTCAAATTGTGTTTGGAAATATTCGACATCGTGTCATCCGGACCAAAGGGGAAGCGAACCAAAGTTCAAAAGCCAGCCTCTGTGATGGTATGGGGGTGCATTAGTGCCCAAGGCATGGGTAACTTACACATCTTTGAAGGCACCATTAATGCTGAAAGGTACATACAGGTTTTGGAACAACATATGCTGCCATCTTAGCGCCGTCTTTTACATGGACGCCCCTGCTTATTTCAGTAAAACAATGCCAAGCCACATTCAGCACGTGTTACAACAATGTGGCTTTGTAAAAAAACAGTGCCGGTACTTTCCTAGGCCGCCTGCAGTCCAGACCTGTCTCCTATCGAAAATGTGTGGCGCATTATGAAGCGTTAAATACGACAGCGGAGACCCTGGACTGTTGAACGACTGAAGCTCTACATAAAACAAGAATGGGAAAGAATTCCACTTTCAAAGCTTCAACAATTAGTTTCCTCAGTTCCCAAACGTTTATTGAGTGTTGTTAAAAGAAAAGGTGATGTAACACAGTGGTGAACATGCCCTTTCCCAACTACTTTGGCACATGTTGCAGCCATGAAATTTTAAGTTAATTATTATTTGCAAACATTGAACATCAAATATGTTGTCTTTGTAGTGCATTCAATTGAATATGGGTTGAAAAGGATTTGCAAATCATTGTATTCCCTTTATATTTACATCTAACACAATTTCCCAACTCATATGTAAATGGGGTTTGTAGTTTCAAGCATGTTTTACTCAATATAGGTCATAACATCTCAGCAACAAGCTGAGACTTTTATTAGTAGATTGCACAGAACAGTACGTATTCCGTACATCCATCCATCCATCTATTTTCTACCGCTTATTCACATTCACACACTAGGGCCGTACAATTGACCACTAAATGGTAACACCCCAATAAGTTGTTCAACTTGTTTAAGTCGGGGTCCACGTTAATCAATTCATAGCTGTAATATCTTACTGAGAACATTTAGGGCCATCCATCCATCCATTTCCAACCCCTTTGGGGTCGCGGGGGGTGCTGAAGCCTATCTCAGCTGCATTCGGGTGGAAGGCGAGGTACACCCCGGACAAGTCGCCACCTCATCACAGGGCCAACACAGATAGACAGACAACATTCACACTCACATTCACACACTAGGGACCATTTAGTGTTGCCAATCAACCTATCCCCAGGTGCATGTCTTTGGAGGTGGGAGGGGCCTAAAAAAAAATAATGGTTTGAATTGGTCCAGGTTATAGGGGACTGTTATTACTGACGGACAGTGTGACAGCAGCCATCCACATAAGAAAACCCTCGTCTCCGTGGAAACGTTTCTGTTGCTTTCACCCATTTGCTGCTTTTCCACTAATGCAGGGGTAGGCAACCCAGAACATTGAAAGAGCCATTTTGGAGCCGAATAAATATTGTCTCTGTCCGAAGCCGGCATATCAAGGTGGCGACTGCAAAATAACATCTCGCGGGCCGCAATTGAGACCGAGTCTGAGACCCCTGGTTCAAATAAAATACCCTTAATTTTTGTATTTATTTACTTGGCTTTCAACACTGACTTTTTGCAGTGTATAGGGCAGGTCTATTCAACTGGCAACCAGAGGGCCAAATTTGGACCATGAATGACCCATACTGGCCCCCCGAGACTAGTTCAAAACGTTTTCTACTGCATGTCCCTTTTGGGGTAGCGGGCGGTGCTGGAGCCTATCTCAGCTGCATTCGGGCGGAAGGCGGAGTACACCTTGGACAAGTCGCCACCTCATCGCAGGGCTAACACAGATAGACAACATTCACACTCACATTCTCACACTCGGGCCAACTTATTCCCAGGTGCATGTCTTTGGAGGTGGGAGGGGCCTATCCCCAGGTGCATGAATATGGAGGTGGGAGGGGCCTATCCCCAGATGCAGGAATTTGCAGGTGTGGGGGGCCTATTCCCAGGAGCATGCCTTTGGAGGTGGGCGGGGCCTATCCCCAGGTGCATGTCTTTGGAGGTGGGAGGGGCCTATCCCCAGGTGCATCTCTTTGGAGGTGGGAGGGGCCTATCCCCAGATGCATGAATTTGCAGGTGGGAGGGGCCTATTCCCAGGTGCATGTCTTTGGAGGTGGGAGGGAGCCGGAGTACCCGGAGAGAACACACGCAGTCACGGGAAGAACATGCAAACTCCACACAGAAAGATCCTGAGCCCGGGATTGAACCCAGGACTACTCAGGACTTTCATATTGTGAGGCAGACGCACTAACCCTTCTCCCACCGTGCTGCCCATTTAGGACCAAAACACTTAAAACAAGTAAAAGACTCTAACATAAAATCTGCTACGTGAGAAGAATGATGTTATCAGACAGAAAATAAGCAAATATCCGCCATATTTGACATATTTCATCTTACTTAGATTTCACTTTTTGCAGTGTCTTTTTAGCAAGCCTCTTAAACCCCTGGTGTATGAAGTTAAAAACACATAATTATGTCCTGCGGTGGACAACAAAATGGTAAGAAGTAAACATTCAATCGTCCATTTCCTACCGCTTGTCCAGACATAAACAAAAGGCAAAGGATATGTTTGGGCTCCTTCAGCAGGGACGTTTTCAATCGCATTGTGGAAAATGCCGCGGACTCCTGTGAAAAGAAACAATTAGGCCGGCATGTTTAGAGTCAGCGTGATGATGTGAGAAGAAAAGGAGTCGAAAAAGAGAAGAGTTGTTATGTGGTTGCTACGTTACCTGCCTGTGTGGCGAGTGCTTGTCTTCGTGCTATGACGCTATGCTAACCGCACCGCGCCCTTCCCATTTAAAATGCTCATCGTCTTTACCGTTGGAAATAAATAGAGGAGTGGCGGTTAATTCCCCCCCGAGCCGTTGAATAAGTCTGCTTGGTGTGTTCTTTACACTGACAGGCCAAGTTTGCAATGGCAGCTACGCGCTGTCGCCATTTCAGTCTGGGGTCACGTGATTCAATGGCAGTTCCCGCGAGAGTTGCGAGCCAGCTCCCTGACAACGGACACTTTGAAATAGGAAGACGTTGAATCGTTATAAAAAGGGACAAGCGGTAGAAATGGATGGATGGATGGCGCCCATTTTTTGCTGTAAAAAAAAAAATTGGGAATGATCCACTTGACACTCCTTTTAACCCAGACCTGGGCAAATGAAGCCCATTATCAATCAATCAATGTTTACTTATATAGCCCTAAATCACTAGTGTCTCAAAGGGCTGCACAAACCACTGCGACATCCTCGGTAGGCCCACATAAGGGCAAGGAAAACTCACACCCAGTGGGACGTCGGTAACAATGATGACTATGAGAACCTTGGAGAGGAGGAAAGCAATGGATGTCGAGCGGGTCTAAGATGTTACTGTGAAAGTTCAATCCATAATGGATCCAACACAGTCGCCAGAGTCCAGTCCAAAGCGGATCCAACACAGCAGCGAGAGTCCCGTTCACAGCGGAGCCAGCAGGAAACCATCCCAAGCGGAGGCGGATCAGCAGCGCAGAGATGTCCCCAGCCGATACACAGGCAAGCAGTAAATGGCCACCGGATCGGACCGGACCCCCTCCACAAGGGAGAGTGGGACATAGGAGAAAAAGAAAAGAAACGGCAGTAGACTTTTCAATCTGGACCGCCGGGCATTCCCAAATGTCATTTATTTACATCTTTAAGATGTAAAGTGTGCCTGCCAATATGATGTAAACTCATGTTTTATAATGACCTCAGGTCTTCAACTATACCTGTGGTTCTCAAACTTTTTTTGTCATCCCCCACTTTGGACGAGGGGGAGTTTTCAAGCCCCACCTGCCCCCACCGCCCAAACAGAACGCTAATGCCAAGCTTATCCATCCATCCATCCATTTCCTACTGCTTATTCCCTTTCGGGGTCGCGGAGGGCGCTGGCGCCTCTCAGCTACAATCGGGCGGGAGGCGGAGTACACCCTGGACAAGTCGCCACCTCATCGCAAGGCCAACACAGATAGACAGACAACATTCACACTCACATTCACACACTAGGGACCATTTAGTGTTGCCAATCAACCTATCCCCAGGTGCATGTCTTTGGAGGTGGGAGGGGCCTATCCCCAGGTGCATGTCTTTGGAAGTGGGAGGAAGCCGGAGTACCCGGAGGGAACCCACGCATTCACGGGGAGAACATGCAAACTCCACACAGAAAGATCCCGAGCCTGGTATTGAACCCAAGACTGCAGGACCTTCGTATTGTGAGGCAGACGCACTAACCCCTCTGCCACCGTGAAGCCCTAAAATAACATCAAGTTCAATATTAAATAAAATAACTGTGCAGCTGTGGTATAACTTGCATCAAGTTCAATAATAAATCAAATAACTTCCATCAAGTTCAATAATAATTCAAATAACTTGCATCAAGTTCAATAATAAATGTATTAAAACGCTACTTTTTTGTGTTTTGATCAAATTTACCGCGCTCACATTTGTTTAAACTTTATTGAATTCGGGGCTGAGCTGCCTTGACGCGAGTGCTTCCTGGTGAATGACAGTGTGTCCAAAGCGCATTTAGCGCAACCCTCTTTATTAGAACCTGCAGCCCGTTTCTTGACCCTGCCATGGTCTGTGCGCCATCAGAGCAAAAGCCCACACAGTTTTCCCATTTAAGGTCGTGTTCTTGGAGGAAACTGTCCATTATCTTGAAGAGCCATCAGCACTGGCTCTATTTTTTTTGTATTTGCAAAACAGCAAATCCTCGCACAGTGACTCGCCATTCACATAGCGGACGTATCACGTATGCGATGAACAGGCAGTGTTTATTGCCGTCAGTAGCTTCGTCCACTTGTAAAGCAAAACGATTTTCTTTTAATTTGTCTACGAGTTGTTCCTCAAGATCACTTGCAATGTCGCATATACGTCTCGCAACTGTGTCGTTTGACAGTGGGACAGCTTTTAATTTTGCTGCTACCCATTCGCGCGAAAGTTTCTTCTGCTTAGCTCCGCCCCCATTAGACTGTTGCGTCTGTCAAACTTTCACGCCGACCTGGAAATTTGAAGCCTACAAGAAAAATAAGTAATTCACATCAATTTATATAGCGGATTTCACAGACAAAATCACAAAGTGATTTACAGTTTGTATAGAAAATGGGTTTGTAAAAAAAAAAAAAATCTAAGAATATAATAAAAAAAATAAAAATTAAAAATTAAAGTGAAATTTCCTCCCATTCCTCGCGCCCCACCTGTCATGTCTCTATTCCCCACCAGTGGGGCCCGCCCCACACTTTGAGAAATGCTGAACTATACTAAGTCTTTACATCATGGGTGTCAAACTCTGGCCCGCGGGCCGAATTTGGCCCGCCATGTAATTTTTTTTGGCCCTTGAGGCAATATCAAATTAACATTAGAGCTGGCCCGCCGCCGTAACACCGCATTCACCACTAATACTCATACTCGTCAACCCTCCCGATTTTCTCCCGATTTCCACCTGGACAATAATATTTGGGGCGGGCCTGAAAAGCACTGCCTTTGGCGCTCTCTACATGTCGCCACGTCCGCATTTCCTCCATACAAATAGCGTGCCGGCCCACTCACATAATATATGCGGCTCATCCACACACACAAGTGTATGCAAGGCATTCTTGGTCAACAGCCATACAGGTCACACTGAGGGTGGCCGTATAAACAACTTTAACACTGTTACAAATATATGCCACACAGTGAACCCACAGCAAACAAGAATGACAAGCACATTTCGGGAGAACATCTGCACCGTAACACAACATGAATACAACATAACCACAACCGAACAAATACCCAGAACCCCTTGCATCACTAACTCTTCCGGGACGCTACAATATACCAAACCCCGCCCCAACTCAAACCCGCCGCCGAAAAGAGGCATTTAATTTGTATTTTTATTTTATTTGATATGCCATTGATATTTTTTTATTATTATTATTGAGCTGCCACCTTACCGTGGTAGAGGAGTGTGCGTGTCCCAATGATCCTAGGAGCTATGTTGTCCGGGGGCTTCCATGCCTCCTGGTAGGGTCTCCCAAGACAAACAGGTCGTAGGTGAGGGATCAGACAAAGAGCAGCTCGAAGACTTCTATATGGATATACAACAACAGAGACTCAGTTTTCCCTCGCCCGGACGCGGGTCACCAGGGCCGAAACCGGAGTTGGGGCATGATGGCGAGTGCCGGGCCTGTTCCCAAAGAGGCAACGTGGGTCATCCCTCCAATGGGCTCACCACTCATAGGAGGGGCCATAGAGGTCGGGTGCGTTGTGAGCTGGGCGACAGCCGAAGGCAGGGCACTTGGCGGTCCGATCCTCGGCTACAGAAGCTAGCTCTTGGGGGAAGGAGTCTGAGCTGGTGCGCAAGGTAGAGAAGTTCCGACGGGATATAGTCGGACTTACCTCGACGCGCAGCAAGGGCTCTGGAACCAGTTCTCTCGAGATGGACTGGACTCTCTTCCACTCTGGCGTTGCACACAGTGAGAGGCGACGAGCTGGGGTAGCCATTCTGGTTGCCCCCCGGCTCAAAGCATCTACGTTGCAGTTCAACCCAGTGGACGAGAGGGTAGCCTCCCTCCGCCTTCGGGTGGGGGGATGGGTCCTGACTGTTGTTTGTTCTTAAGCACCAAACAACAGTTCAGAGTACCCACCCTTTTTGGGTACACTTGAGGGAGTACTGGAAAGTGCTCCCCCTGGTGATTCCCTTGTCCTACTGGGGGACTTCAACCCTCATGCTGGCAACGACAGTGAAACCTGGAGAAGCGTGATTGGGAAGAATGGCCACCCGGATCTGAACCCGAGTGGTGCTTTGTTATTGGACTTTTGTGCTCGTCACAGTTTGTCCATAACAAACACCATGTTCAAACATAAGGGTGTCCATATGTGCACTTGGCACCAGGACACCCTAGGCTGCAGTTCCATGATCGACTTTGCGGTTGTGTCATCAGATTTGCAGCCTCATGTTTTGGACACTCGGGTGAAGAGAGGGGCGGAGCTTTCTACCGATCACCACCTGGTGGTGAGTTGGCTGCGATGGTGGGGGAGGATGCCGGACAGACCTGGCAGGGTCAAACGCATTGTGAGGGTCTGCTGGGAACGTTTGGCAGATTCTCCTGTCAGAGAGAGTTTCAATTCCCACCTCTGGAAGAACTTTGAACATGTCACGAGGGAGGTGGTGGACATTGAGTCCAAGTGGACCATGTTCTGCACCTCTATTGTCGAAGCGGCTGACTGGAGCTGTGGCCGCAGGGGAAATGGTGCCTGTCGCGGCGGTAATCCTAGAACTAATTGGGGGACACCATTAATGAGGGATGCCTCAAGGTGAAGAAGGAGTCCTATCGGGTTCTTTTGGCTCATAGGACTCCGGAGGCAGTGGACAGGTACCGACAGGCCAAGCGGTGTGCAGCTTTAGCGGTCGCGGAGGCAAAAACTCGAACATGGGAGGAGTTCGGGGAAGCCATGGAAAACGACTTCCGGAGGGCTTCAGAGCGATTCTGGACCACCATCCGCCGCCACAGGAAGGGGAAGCAGTGCACCGTCAACACCATGTATGGTGCGGATGGTGTTCTGTTGACCTCGACTGCGGATGTTGTGGATCGGTGGAAGGAATACTTCGAATACCTCCTCAATCCCACCAACACGTCTTCCTATGAGGAAGCAGTGCCTGGGGGGATCTGTGGTGGGCTCTCCTATTTCTGGGGCTGAGGTTGCTGAGGTAGTTAAAAAGCTCCTCGGTGGCAAGGCCCCGGGGGTGGATGAGATCGTCCGAATTCCTTAAGGCTCTGGATGCTGTGGGGCTGTGTTGGTTGACAAGACCCTGCAGTACCGCGTGGACATCGGGGGCGGTTCCTCTTGATTGGCAGACCGGGGTGGTGGTCCCTCTTTTTAAGAAGGGGGACCGGAGGGTGTGTTCCAACTATCGTGGGATCACACTCCTCAGCCTCCCCCAGTAAGGTTTATTCAGGTGTACTGGAGAGGAGGCTACGCCGGATAGTCGAACCTCGGATTCAGGAAGAACAGTGTGGTTTTTGTCCTGGTCGTGTAAATGTGGACCAGCTCTATACTCTTGGCAGGGTCCTTGAGGGTGCATGGGAGTTTGCCCAACAAGTCTACATGTGCTTTGTGGACTTGGAGAAGGCATTCGACCGTGTCCCTCGGGAAGTCCTGTGGGGAGTGCTCAGAGAGTATGGGGTATCAGACTGTCTTATTGTGGCGGTCCGTTCCCTGTACGATCAGTGCCAGAGCTTGGTTCGCATTGCCGGCAGTAAGTCGAACACATTTCCAGTGAGGGTTGGACTCCGCCAAGGCTGTCCTTTGTCACCCATTCTGTTCATAACTTTTATGGACAGAATTTCTAGGCGCAGTCAAGGCGTTGAGGGGTTCCGGTTTGGTAACCGCAGGATTAGGTCTCTGCTTTTTGTAGATGATGTGGTCCTGATGGCTTCATCTGACCGGGATCTTCAGCTTTAGCTGGATCGGTTCGCAGCCGAGTGTGAAGCGACCGGAATGAGAATCAGCACCTCCAAGTCCGAGTCCATGGTTCTCGCCCGGAAAAGGGTGGAGTGCCATCTCCGGGTTGGGGAGGAGACCCTGCCCCAAGTGGAGGAGTTCAAGTACCTAGGAGTCTTGTTCACGAGTGGGGGAAGAGTGGATCGTGAGATCGACAGGCGGATCGGTGCGGCGTCTTCAGTAATGCGGACGTTGTACCGATCCGTTGTGGTGAAGAAGGAGCTGAGCCGGAAGGCAAAGCTCTCAATTTACCGGTCGATCTACGTTCCCATCCTCACCTATGGTCATGAGCTTTGGGTCATGACCGAAAGGATAAGATCACGGGTACAAGCGGCCGAAATGAGTTTCCTCCGCCGTGTGGCGGGGCTCTCCCTTAGAGATAGGGTGAGAACCTCTGCCATCCGGGAGGGCCTCAAAGTAAAGCCGCTGCTCCTTCACATCGAGAGGAGCCAGATGAGGTGGTTCGGGCATCTGGTCAGGATGCCACCCGAACGCCTCCCTAGGGAGGTGTTTAGGGCACGTCCAACCGGTAGGAGGCCACGGGGAAGACCCAGGACACGTTGGGAAGACTATGTCTCCCGGCTGGCCTGGGAACGCCTGGGGATCCCCCGGGAAGAGCTAGACGAAGTGGCTGGGGAGAGGGAAGTCTGGGTTTCCCTGCTTAGGCTGTTGCCCCCGCGACCCGACCTCGGATAAGCGGAAGATGATGGATGGATAGATGATGTGGTCCTGATGGCTTCATCTGACTGGGATTTTCAGCTCTCACTGGATCGGTTCGCAGCCGAGTGTAAAGCGACTGGAATGAGAATCAGCACCTCCAAGTCCGAGTCCATGGTTCTCGCCCGAAAAAGGGTGGAATGCCATCTCCGGGATGGGGAGGAGACTCTGCCCCAAGTGGAGGAGTTCAAGTACCTAGGAGTCTTGTTCACGAGTGAGGGAAGAGTTGATGGTGAGATCGCCGAGTGGATCGGTGCGGCGTCTTCAGTAATGCGGACACTGTATCAATCCGTTGTGGTGAAGAAGGAGCTGAGCCGGAAGGCAAAGCTCTTAATTTACCGGTCGATCTACGTTCCCATCCTCACCTATCGTCATGAGCTTTGGGTCATGCCCGAAAGGACAAGGAGCGAAATGAGTTTCCCCCGCCGAGTGGCGGGTCTCTCCCTTAGAGATAGGGTGAGAAGCTCTGCCATCCGGGAGGAGCTCAAAGTACAGCCCCTGCTCCTCCACATCGAGAGAAGCCAGATGAGGTGTTTCGGGCATCTGGTCAGGATGCCACCCGAACACCTCCTTCGGGCACGTCCAACAGGTAGGAGGCCACGGGGAAGACCCAGGACACGTTGGGAAGACTATGTCTCCCGGCTGGTCTGGAAACGCTTCGGGATCCTCCGGGAAGAGCTGGACGAAGTGGCTGGGGAGAGGAAAGTCTGGGCTTCCCTGCTTAGGCTGCTTCCCCCGCGACCCGACCTCGGATAAGCGGAAGAAGATGGATGGGTGGACTATGGTCATGTAATTAGTTACTGTGGTAATGCATTTCGTTACCATGTTCATATAGTTAGTTACTATGGTCATGTAATTAGTTACTATGGTCATCTAATTAGTTACTCTGGTAACGTAATTAGTTACTATGGTCATGTAATGAGTTACTATAGTCATGTAGTAAATTACTATGGTCATCTAGTTAATTACCATGGTCATCTGAAGAGTTACTATTGTCATCTAATGAGTTACTATGGTCATCTAATGAGTTACTATGGTAATCTAATTTGTTACTATGGTCATCTAATTAGTTACTCCGGTTATCTAATTAGGTATTATGGTCATCTAATGAGTTACTATGGTCATCTAATTAGTTACTATGGTCAGCTAATGAGTTACTATGGTCATCTAATGAGTTACTATGGTCATCTAATGAGTTATTATGGTCATCTAATTAGTTACTCCGGTTATCTAACTAGGTATTATGGTCATCTAATGAGTTACTATGGTCATCTGGTTAGTTACTATGGTCATCTAATTAGTTACTGTGGTCATCTAATGAGTTTTGATGTTTCTCATTGTCATCCCGTTGGGTTGAGTTTTTCCTTGCCCTGATGTGGGATGTGAGCCCAGGACGTGGTTGTGGCTTGTGCAGCCCTTTGAGACACTGGTGAAGTAGGACTAAAAGTAAACATTCAGAATCAGAATCAGACATACTTTATTAATCCCCGAGGGGAAATTAAAATTTTCAGCACAATCCCATTTAAGATCAGAAAAACATTACAGGGAGACAGAACAGGATCGCTGACCGGTCTGCCAACTTCTGGCGCCCCTTACAAAAAAGGTGAGATACAGGTGGGGGAATGGGAGAAGAAAAAAAAAAGATTAAAATCAAATAAAATAAAATAAAAAATCGGTCTAAGCCTGGGCACCTGGAGAGGGGGGCCAGACTGAGGCCAAAGGGAGAAAAACAACTCATAGCCATAGTACACATCCCATATGTGTGTAAGATGGAAACATCAAACATCAAAGAACACATTGATTGATTGAGAGTACGTTGCTACCCACTGTGACTGAAATGTAGGACGGGGGGGGGGGGAGTTATAATTTTACTTGTATTATTTTTGTGTATTTTGTTTATTTTTTTGTGTATTTTTTTTGGATGGTGGAACCAAAAAAAAGTGTCTGTTTGTATTATGATTTCTGTATCAAATCAAAAAATACATATTATCAAAAAAAAAAAAGAATGTTTAGATATGCACGTTTTAATGACAGATATAAACTAAAGAGTACAAAAGTAAATAGAATATTAGGCACTACTCGGTTGACGTTTGCCAAGGAAGCGTTTCATGTGTAAAAAAAAGCACCATCAAGATTTGAATCCGACGACAGCAACATGAATAAAAACTAACACAATATGACATTAAACACGTTGAAATGCGCACAGGTTGGAAAGAAATGCACAAACGGTGACGGTTTGCGGACTCCAAGCCGAGTTGGCTTCGTCCCCTTTTTTGAATTTTTCTTTCCCCGCCCACTCGCTCTTTGAACCACGTGGTGCCTTACGTCACTTTGTGACGTCACGTTATAACGAATCTGCTTCCACGGCTCACTTTAGGCGCCATTTACAAGTTGGACTTTTTACACGGAGTGACGCGGAACTCCACTTTGTGCTGGATTATACTCGCAGGAGCTTTCCAATTCGGCGCTATTTGTGTTCTTTTATCCGTTAAGGGATATTTTTGAGCAACAGAAGGGACTGAAGCTGAAAGGTACTTGAAGAATCCCGCGGCCAGCGGAGCAACGCAATGGACGGGTTGCGTCTATTTGCTGGAATTCCGCTTGCGTTAATTCAAAGCAAAGATTTTCTTATTCGAGTTGACTTTTATACACTTTTTTTTTAGAAAAAAACACGTTTAAAACAATAATACAAAATGCACATTTTTTTTGCGCCTATTTTCTTAAAAACAACTTTGATGTTTTCAGTGTTGACTCATGTTAATTTACGTCATTATTTGCGTTGAACGCACATTTAAAAGTTAACTTGGCGGGATTATTTGATAGTTTAATTCACGCCAAACCAACATTTTAAAACTTTTGCTAAACTTTGTCGCTTTTTTTTTTTTTCCACCCACAACTTCGACAACGCATTTGAAGCATTGACATTAAACTCAACTTTTAGCGTGCAAATTTGACAAGCGAATGTGTAATTTAAGATATTTACAACGTCACAAATGGCTTAACATTTACAAATGTAAACAAAAAAAGGAATATTAAACGTTAGTATGATATTTTGATGAGTGGTGTCAAAGGTGCGGCCCGCGGGCTGGATTAGGCCCGCCAACAGCTTATTTTCCGGCCCGCCGGATGAGTTTGCTAAATTTAAAAATGAGCCGATAGAAACCATTGTTCTAAATGTTGCGATAGCAATTAAATGATTGCATCATCTACAAAGAAAAAATGTGTATATTTGCAAAAATAATAATAAAATAAACTACATGATGCTAGTGCACCAGTCGAGGAAAATGAGCAAACTACATAAAATAACATTCTGGAATTGGATTTTGGCATTATTTTTATTATCTTTATAGTTGACTGAGTAACATTGTTCTAAATTTTATTTGTATCTTTGTAGATGATGCTATATATGTAAAACAAAAGGAATAAACCACATATGTTAGTGCACCAATCGAGGAAAATGAGCAAACTACATAAAATAACATTCTGGAATTTGATTTTGGCATTATTTTTATTATCTTCATAGTTGACTGAGTAACATTGTTCTAAATGTTGCAGTGACAATTATATGTATCTTTGTAGATGACACTACATATGTAAAATAATAATAAAATAAACTACATATGTTAGTGTACCAGTGAAGGAAAATGAGCAAACTACATAAATAACATTCTGGAATTTGACTTTGGTATTATTTTTATTATCTTTATAGTTGACTGAGTAACATTGTTCTAAATGTTGCAGTGACAATTATATGTATCTTTGTAGATGATACTACATATGTAAAATAATAATAAAATAAACCACATATGTTAGTGTACCAGTCAGGGAAAATGAGCAAAGTACATAAATAACATTCTGGAATTTGATTTTGGCATTATTTTTATTATCTTTATAGTTGACTGAGTAAGATTGTTCTAAATGTTATTTTATCTTTGTAGATGATGCTATATATGTAAAACAAAAAGAATAAACTACATATGTTAGTGTACCAGTCAAGGAAAATGAGCAAACTACATAAAATAACATTCTGGAATTTGATTTTGACATTATTTTTGTATCTTGATGGATTGAAAATGAACACCAATGAGTTGACTGAGTAACATTGTTCTAAATGTTACAATAGCATTTATTATATCTTTGTAGAAGTCACTACATATGTAAAAAAATAACAAAACAAACCACGTATGTTAGTGTATCAGTCGAGGAAAATTAGCAAACTACATAAATAACATACTGTAATTAGATTTCGACATTATTTTTTGTAACTTGATGGATTGAAATTTAACACCAATGAGTTGACTGAGTAACATTGTTTTAAATGTTATCTGTATCTTTGTAGATGATGCTATATATGTAAAACAACAAAAATAAACCCCATGTTAGTGCACCAGTCAAGGAAAATGAGTAAACGACATAAAATAACATTCTAAAATTTGATTTTGACATTATTTTTGTGTTGGCCCTGCGATGAGGTGGCAACTTGTCCAGGGTGTAAGACGCCTTCCGCCCGATTGTAGCTGAGATAGGCGCCGGCGCCCCCCGCGACCCCAAAAGGGAATAAGCGGTAGAAATGGATGGATTATTTTTGTATTTTAATAGATTGAAAATGAACACCAATGAGTTGACTGAGTAACATTGTTCTAAATGTTGCAATAGCAATTATTTGTATCTTTGTAGATGATACTTTGTATGTAAAAAAAAAAAAATAAACCCCATGTTAGTGTACCAGTCAAAGAAAATGAGTAAACTACATAAAATAACATTCTGCAATTTGATTTTGACATTATTTTTGTATCTTGATGCATTGTAAATTAACACCAATAAGTTGACTGAGTAACATTGTTCTAAAATGTTGCAATAGCAATTATTTGTACATTTGTAAATGATACTATACATGTAAAAAAAAATTATGTTAGTGCACCAGTCGAGGAAAATGCGCAAACTACATAAATAACATTCTGTAATTAGATTTTGATATTTTTTTTTATCTTGATGGATTGAAAATTCACACTGAGTTGGTGTTATTTTGTTGCAGTAGCTCATGGTAGTGAAGGATAAAAAAAAATCAATAATGTGCAGATATAAATAAATAGATTACTGTACAGATAAACATATGCAAAAGTGCAATATATTTATCTGTGAGGTAATCTAGTTATTTATATCTTATTTATACCTTATTGATGTTTTTATCCTGCACGACCAAGGAAATCTCGTTCTTATCTGTATTGTAAAGTTCAAATTTGAATGACAAAATTAAGTCTCAGTGTTAATTAAAAAAAAAAAAAAAAAAAGAACAACTAAATGTTTATGGTCTATTGAAAGCAAACTGTGGTGCTGAATTTCCCTTAAAGATCAATAAAGTCTATTCTATTCTACAAAGTAAACCAAAACAGAATGCTGGACGACAGCAAAGACTTCCTTCTATTCTATACTATTGACTGATTAACATTATCACATAATTCATTCAGAAAGTACAAATAAAGATGGACCACTATTAACCACAGCATGTCAGTGCAAAAATAAAACCCCCACCACATTATGACTTGTACATTTTCACAATGTGCTTGTTCTATTTTTAAACAAAACAAAACAACCTGAAGTTGTCTTTATTTCTAAGTTACCGCGCCGTGATTTTTTTTACCAGTCCGGCCCACTTTGGAGTAGATTGGCCTCTCGATCTAAAACGAGTTTGACACCCCTGAGGTGGCTCACACAATTGTAGGGAAATTCAAATCGTCGCAACTTTATGTGCGCCGTCGATTCAAATTTGACTCAATCATAACAAGGAAAAACAGAAAATTGACAGGCTCAAACCCCCACTCACCATTATCCCTCTTTCCTTTTTTTTTTTTTTTTTTCTACCATCACACACACACACACACACACCCACCTTCTCTTCAGATTTTGAAAGCATGCCATCTAAAAGTGCAAAGAGCTCCACCGCCGCCCCCAAGTCAGGAGGAGGAAAAGTGGATGACTCCGAGGACGAGCTGGACGTGCCCCCCCGAGGAAGCAACGGCCAAAAGGAGGAGGCACCATCGACAACTGGCAAGTAACAAAGGCTTGTTTTCTGCTGTCTTTTCAATCCATTCCCTTCTTTTCTTTCTTCCCCCCACAACTTAAGTCTTTTTCAAATATCTGCTTTTGTCCCTGTTGTTGTTTTACTACTACTTCTAGTTGTAATCAATAAACGTGGTATTTTTAAGGCGTCGACTGCACTTTCCAGAAGGTCTACAAACAAGGTAGTATTATGTTTGCAAAGTGATGACACCGGCTCGTAGTTTTACTTTTATGACATTTTTTTAATGGCCGTATTATAACACTTCTTGTTTATATGTGATTTTACTAGTGTCGTCCTATACATGCAAGAAGACTTAAACATATGGAAATGTGTTGCAAGGCTTTTTTTTTTTTACTTGTTGTCTCCAACTTTGTTTTGTGTTTTTTTTTTTTTTTTTTTTTTTCCTCCCTGTCTCCTCTACCCCTCCCCCACCCGCCACTGACTTGACTTCAGCCCCCACCTGAAAGCACGCACGCTCGCACCAGTGAAAATAAAGACGTATTTTGTGTTTGCCTGTGCCACAGGTCCTTCTCCCGGGGAGGCGGTTGATAGCCGCACTTTGGAGGAGATTCTCGGTAGCATCCCTCCACCCCCGCCCCCAGCAATGACCAATGAACCGGGGGCTCCCCGCCTCATGATAACGCATTTAGTAAACCGCAACTTCAAGTCGTACGCGGGACAGCAGATTCTGGGCCCCTTTCACAAGGTACATATACATATATATATATATATATTTTAAATCCAGCCTTACATGGTGTGTTTTTATACTTGTGTTCTATTAAGATTTGGCAAAATAATTTCATTACACAAGTTCAATTTAATGTTGCTGTTTTGCGAACAATCTAAAAAATATATATTGTAACTTTACTTTTTTTAAATGTGTGTTGACAAAAAAATAGTTTTGATGATTTTCAGCTTGTTTGCCACAAAAAAACAATGTTAACTACACCCATGTAATTACACTGCAGTGTTTTTCAACCTTTTTTGAGCCAAGGCACCTTTTTTGCGATTAAAAAAATCCACAGGCACGCTACCAGTGGAAATCATTAAAAAACAATACTCGGTTGAAGGTAAAAAGTAGGGATGCACCGATTAATCGGTAACCGAATATATTCGGCCGAATATGGCAAAAAAAAGCCACATTCGGCCTTCGGTGGAATGAGTTAAGAACAAGGCCGAATAGTGGCGTGTGACGCAATTTTTTGACGCAGTGACGTTGGGATATGTTTAGTACCTGTATAAGTGTATGAGGTTACAAGCACACACTTATTGAGATTTAGTGGGTCCTCTGTTTACGTTATTAGCCTGTTTTGTAGGCTACCTGTATAAGTGTATGAGGTTACAAGCACACACTTAATTGAGATTCACTTGAGCCTTCTGTTTACATTCTTAGCATATCTACTGTGGCTAAGCAAACAATAATTCATTTGTTGTGGGTTTATCCACTTTAATGCACTTTATTTTTTTTTTTGGAATGCATGTTTTGTTTGAAGGCCTAATATAAATGAAAAACTTTGTGCTTTTTTTTGAAAAGCAAAGGCTACTGGAATATTAAAGAAATGTCAATATTCAATAAAAAAATACTTTATTTGAAAAACATGTATAAATATTTTTTCTAGGCTATTTATGCAATATGAAAAAAATTGTGAAAAATTGCATTCATTATTCGGCCAAGCATTTAAATTTTATTCGGCTTCGGCCACAAATTTTCATTTCGGTGCATCCCTAGTAAAAAGTGGTTGTCTCAATTGTTGGATATGACTTAAAACCATAACCATCACTATAGCTCTTGTCTCAAAGTAGGTGTACTGTCACCACCTGTCACATCACACCCTGACTTATTGGAATTTTATTGCTCTTTTCCTGTGTGTAGTGTTTTAGTTCTCCTATTTTGGTGGCTTTTTCTCTTTTTTCGGTATTTTCCTGAACAACTTTCCTTTTGAGCGATATTTCCCACATGTACTTTGTTTTAGCCATCAAGAATATTTCAGTTGTTTTTATCCTTCTTTGTGGGGACATTGTTGATTGTCTTGTCATGTTCGTATGTACCGTATTTTTCGGAGTACAAGTCGCTCCTGAGTATAAGTCACACCCACGGAAAATGCATAATAAAGAAGGAAAAAAAACATATATAAGTCGCACTGGAGTGAGTATAAGTCAAAATTTTGGGGGAAATTTACTTGATAAAACCCAACACCATGAATACACATTTGAAAGGTAATTTAAAATAAATAAAGAATAGTGAACAACAGGCTGAATAAGTGTAGGTTATATGAGGCATAAATAACCAACTGCTATGTTAACCTAACATATTATGGTAAGAGTCATTCAAATAACTATAACATATAGAACATGCTATAAGTTTACCAAACAATATGTCACTCCTAATCGATAAATCCCATGAAATCTTATACGTCTAGTCTCTTACATGAATGAGCTAAATAATATTATTTGATATTTTATGGTAATGTGTTAATAATTTCACACATAACTCGCTCCCGAGTATAAGTCGCACCCCCGGCCAAACTATGAAAAAAACTGCGACTTATAGTCCGAAAAATACAGTACATTGTCTTTGCTCCACAGTAAGTCTTTGCTGTCGTCCAGCATTCTGTTTTTGTTTACTTTGTAGCCAGTTCAGTTTTAGTTTCGTCCTGCACAGCCTTCCCTTAGCTTCAATGCCTTTTCTTAAGGGCACTCGCCTTTTGTTTATTTTTAGTTTAAGCATTAGATACCTTTTTACCTTCACACTGCCTCCCGCTGTTTCCGACATCTACAAAGCAATTAGCTACCGGCTGCCACCTACCGATATGGAAGAGTATTACACGGTTACAGCACCGACACTCAACAGCAACACATCATTTGCAGACTATAATTACTATATATTTTTACCCCAAATAGGTGAAATTAGATTATCTCTGTGCCGCGGCACAATGGTTGAAACACACTTGCGTACTGTACACACGTTTTTGTATGCAGACATGCACTATAGTTGTTTTCCCTTTAATGGTAATGCATTTATTCAACTCTTTGTTTCCCCTCAGCGCTTCTCCTGCATCATCGGTCCAAACGGAAGTGGCAAGTCCAACGTGATCGACTCCATGCTGTTTGTGTTTGGGTACAGAGCTCAAAAGATCCGATCCAAAAAGCTGTCCGTCCTCATTCACAGCTCCGATCAGCACAAAGATGTGCAAAGCTGCACCGTGGAGGTGCATTTTCAGAAGATTATTGATAAGGTATTGCTGTCCATAATTACACTGAGACAAATTACCTAATATGCAGCCCCAGTTTTATAATAATAACATTGAAAATATTTTTATTGGATCTTAAAACTAATATTTTTGGTTAATTTAATTGTTTTAATATTGCAAACATTTCACAACATCAATGACTACAACTAATACACTCAAATCTGTCAGGATTGTTACAATTACCTTCCACACACTTCATACTGTGCTACATTTAACTTTTATTTTTTTTGCACAGCGGCCATGTTGTACTGTATATTTTTTTTATTTTTTTTTGTTGTGTTTAAGTTTAAAACTATCAACACAGTGAATGTGGTATTTAGAAGATAACTATTGATTTAAAAAAATATATGTAATATTAGCCTTTAGCTTGGGATGTTTTTAAATGTTATTTTTGCCTCAGTCTAATTCAGCTTGGTTTAACCACTTTCTAATGGATTAAAATTAAACTGGTTAAGTGGGGAAATGTTCTTGTTTAATGGCACGATCATTTGCGAGTTTCTCAAAGGAATTTAAAGGCCTACTGAAATGAGATTTTCTTATTTAAACGGGGATAGCAGGTCCATTCTATGTGTCATACTTGATCATTTCGCGATATTGCCATATTTTTGCTGAAAGGATTTAGTAGAGAACATCCACGATAAAGTTTGCAACTTTCGGTGCTCAGAGAAAAGCCCTGCCTCTACCGGAAGTCGCAGACGATGACGTCACATGTTGATGGCTCCTCATACATTCACATTGATTTTAATGGGAGCCTCCAACCAAAACAGCTATTCAGACCGATAAAAACGACAATTTCCCCATTAATTTGAGCGAGGATGAAAGATTCGTGTTTGAGGATATTGATAGCGACGGACTTCGAAAAAAACAAGTTTAAAAAGAAAAAACGCGATTGCAATCGTGTTGTATTGAGACGGATTCATATGTTTTTAGACACATTTACTAGGATAATTCTGGGAAATCCCTTATCTTTCTATTGTGTTGCTAGTGTTTTAGTGAGTCAAATAGTACCTGATAGTCGGAAGTGTACGTCCACGGCCGGGTGTTGACGCGCAGTGTCTCGGGGAAGTCGACGACACAAATTAAGTTAAGTAAGAGGCGACTTTTTAACCACAATTTTCTCACCGAAACCTGCTGGTTGACATGTAGTCGGGATCCATGTTCGCTGTGATCCATACTAAAGTTTCAACTCCGTGAATTTTAAACAAGGAATCACCGTGTGTTTGTGTGGCTAAAGGCTAAAGCTTCCCAACTCCTTTCTACTTTGACTTCTCCAATATTAATTGGACAAATTGCAAAAGATTCAGCAACACAGATCTCCAAAATACTGTGTAATTATGCCGTTAAAGCAGACGACTTTTAGCTGTGTGTGTGTGCAGCGCTCATATTCATAACAGCCCGTGACGTCAAGCGTACACGTCATCTTTACGCGACGTTTTCAAGAAAAAAGTCCCGGGAAATTAAAATTGCAATTTAGTAAACTAAAAAGGCCGTATTGGCATGTGTTGCAATGTTAATATTTCATCATTGATATATAAACTATCAGACTGCGTGGTGGCTAGTAGTGGCTTTCAGTAGGCCTTTAAAACAATGCAGGAGTACACAACACTAGACTTGGCTCTAAAATCAAACTTCATGCAAATAAAATTGTTTTAAATGTAACATTACAGCACATAATGTGATATCGATTTTAATTTACGTCCACTTCAGCCTGGGTGTTGTGGTTGTATGGTGGGGATGGTAAGGAGTTGTTTTTGACGACGGCGTGGCGCAGTTAAGAGAGTGGCCGTGCCAGCAACTTGAGGGTTCCTGGTTCTATCCCCACTCCATACCAGCCTTGTCACGTCCATTGTGTCCTTGAGCAAGACGCCTTACCCTTGCTCTTGATGGGTGGTGGTTAGGGCCCTTGCATGGCAGCTCCCGCCATCACTGTGTGAATGGGAGAATGTGGAAATAGTGTCAAAACGCTTTGAGTACCTTGAAGGTAGAATAGAATAGAATAGAAAGTACTTTATTGATCCCTGGGGGAAATTCAGCACCACAGTTCGCTCACAATAGGCAATAAACACTTAGGTTAGGGCTGGGCGATACGGCCTTTATTTTAATATCGCGATATTTTTAGGACATATCGCGATATACGATATATATCTCGGTATTTTGCCTTAGCCTTGAATGAACACTTGACACATATAATCACAGCAGTATGATGATTCCATGTGTCTACATTCAAACATTCTTCTTCATACTGCATTAATACATGCTCAGTTTAAACTTTCTTGCAGAGAAGAAAATCACAACTAAGTCAATTTACCAAAACTGTATTTATTAAAGTTATTAGCGGGTGAGTTTTCAAATGATGCTACGTATTAGCAGCAATGCTACTTCTGGTAGCAACGCTTGTGCCCCACACTTGACAAATTAAAGTTGTCTATTCGACATATTCCCACCTGAAGCCGAACCACCGCCACCGTCTGTTTTTCTTGGGAATTAATTCTTCCTTCATTTGTTACCATATTCGCACCTTCTTTCTCTCGTGTTATACCTCGCAACACTTTGCTAGCATCACAGCTAACGTTAGCCACGCTGCTACCTCTCTGCTGGGCGAGGGCGTATACGTATGTGATGTATGACGTGACAGTATGTGATGTGTGTAAGAATGTGTGCTGGCTGTCTGTGAGAAGGAGACACAAGAAGGAGTGGGAAGAGCCTGTAGTGTAATGCCCGCAGCTAAAAGCAACTGCGTGAGAACGTATACTAGAATATTACGATATTGTAATTTTCTATATCGCACAGAGACAAACCCGCGATATATCGCACAGCCCTAACTTAGGTATTTTTTCACATGTGAATAATATAAATGCAGTCTATTATACAGCATTTTTCACATGTGAATAATAGTCTATTATACAGCATTATTCACACGTAAATAACATAAGTACAGTCTATTATACAGCATTATTCACATGTGAATAATATAGTCTAATATACAGCATTTTTCACATCTAAATAACATAAATACAGTCAATTATACAGCATTATTCACATGTAAATAACATAAGTACCGTCTATTATACTGCATTATTCACATGTGAATAAAATAAGTACAATCTATTATACAGCATTATTCACACGTAAATAACATAAGTACAGTCTATTATACAGCATTATTCACATTTGAATAATATAGTCTTTTATACAGCATTATTCACATGTGAATAATAATCAATTATACAGCATTATTCACATGTAAGTAACATAAATACAGTCTATTTTACAGCATTTTTCACATGTAAGTAACATAAATACAGTCAATTATACAGCATTATTCACATGTAAATAACATAAGTACAGTTTATTATACAGCATTATTCACATGTGAATAATATAGTCTATTATATAGCATTATTCACAACTAAATAACAAAAGTACAGTCTATTATACAGCATTATTCACATGTGAATAATATAGTCTATTATACAGCATTATTCACATGTAAATAACATAAGTACAGTCTATTATACAGCATTATTATGTGAATAATACAGTATTATACAGCATTATTCACATGTAAATAACATAAGTACAGTCTATCATACAGCATTATTCACCTGTGAATAATATTGTCTATTATACAGCATTATTCACATGTAAATAACATAGTCTATTATACAGCTTTATTCACATGTGAATGATATAAATACAGTCTATTATACAGCATTATTCACATTTAGATAACATAAATACAGTCTATTATACAGCATTATTCACATGTGAATAATAGTCCATTATACAGCATTATTCACACGTTAATAACAAATACAGTCTATTATACAGCATTATTCACATGTGAATAATATAAATACAGTCTATTATACAGCATTATTCACATGTGAATAACATAAAAACAGTATTAGTCACATGTGAATAACACAAATACAGTCTCTTTATACAGCATTATTCACATGTGAATAATAGTCTATTATACAGTATTATTACCATGTGAATAATAAAAATACAGTCTATTATACAGCATTATTCACATGTGAATAATATAAATAGTTTATTATACATCATTATTCACATGTGAATAATAGTCTATTATACAGCATTATTACCATGTGAATAATATCAATAATAATATAAGTTTATTATACAGCATTATTCACATGTGAATAATATAAATACAGTCTATTATACAGCATTATTCACATGTGAATAACATAAATAGTCTATTATACAGCATTATTCACATGTGAATAACATAGTCTATTATACAGCATTATTCACATGTAAGTAACATAAATACAGTCTATTTTACAGCATTTTTCACATGTAAGTAACATAAATACAGTCAATTATACAGCATTATTCACATGTAAATAACATAAGTACAGTTTATTATACAGCATTATTCACATGTGAATAATATAGTCTATTATATAGCATTATTCACAACTAAATAACAAAAGTACAGTCTATTATACAGCATTATTCACATGTGAATAATATAGTCTATTATACAGCATTATTCACATGTAAATAACATAAGTACAGTCTATTATACAGCATTATTATGTGAATAATACAGTATTATACAGCATTATTCACATGTAAATAAAATAAGTACAGTCTATCATACAGCATTATTCACCTGTGAATAATATTGTCTATTATACAGCATTATTCACATGTAAATAACATAGTCTATTATACAGCTTTATTCACATGTGAATGATATAAATACAGTCTATTATACAGCATTATTCACATTTAGATAACATAAATACAGTCTATTATACAGCATTATTCACATGTGAATAATAGTCCATTATACAGCATTATTCACACGTTAATAACAAATACAGTCTATTATACAGCATTATTCACATGTGAATAATATAAATACAGTCTATTATACAGCATTATTCACATGTGAATATCATAAAAACAGTATTAGTCACATGTGAATAACACAAATACAGTCTCTTTATACAGCATTATTCACATGTGAATAATAGTCTATTATACAGTATTATTACCATGTGAATAATAAAAATACAGTCTATATTATACAGCATTATTCACATGTGAATAATATAAATAGTTTATTATACATCATTATTCACATGTGAATAATAGTCTATTATACAGCATTATTACCATGTGAATAATATCAATAATAATATAAGTTTATTATACAGCATTATTCACATGTGAATAATATAAATACAGTCTATTATACAGCATTATTCACATGTGAATAACATAAATAGTCTATTATACAGCATTATTCACATGTGAATAACATAGTCTATTATACAGCATTATTCACATGTGAATAATATAAATACATTACACATTTACAGTACATGTTGAAAAGCGCTATACAAGTATAACCCAATTGCCATTTTTATTGAGGGTGTGAATCTTTTAATTTAGTGCACTTAAAGTGCATAGTTCACGACCACAACAATGCACTTTTTGACATGTGTCGCGGTGCTTGGTTTTCTCCTAAAGTGCTTGTGCCCTAAACTGCTGTGTGTGTCCCACCCCCCCATCCCCCACCCCCGCTCCGAGTCAGGAAGGAGATGACTACGAAGTCATCCCCAACAGCAAGTTCTACGTCTCCAGGACGGCCAACAAGGACAACACCTCAGCCTACTACATTAACGGCAAAAAAGCCACATTCAAAGAAGTGGGGGCGTTGCTTCGAAGTCACGGCATTGACTTGGACCACAACAGATTTCTCATCCTTCAGGTAACTTAAGGATTTATTTCACTTTTTTTTTTTTTTTTCCTTCATGCTGTGATTTTCGGCTTTTTCTTGTCCTTCCATTGACATCCACTTCAAAGTTGTATTGCCTGTTTGTAAAGTGAGATGAACTTTGTGTGATGGAGGCCAGGTGGTGCCCTTATAGTGCTATAGCAGCGCATCATGGTTTGATACTATGTCGACAAAGTGCAAACCGTTATTTGCTGCTTTAGAATTTTAAGGAAATGCAAGCACTGTTTTTTTGATGTAATGAGTTTCCTGTTAATTAAAAATATACTACCTCTTCCTTCCTAGTGTACCTGTCACGCTTTAGCAGCACGTAAATATTGGTGTGATTGAAGAAAGCCAGTATTAGCAGTGCTGCTTCAGTGTGGCTGGATCTAACTCTCCCATCTTTATTACCTTTTTTAGGACTTGACAGTCAACTTGAGGTAGAATTTTGCCTGTTTATTTTTTTCTGCTTTGACTTTGAAATAACGGCAACACTCTTATTGGTCTGAATGTGTTTTTTACATGTCTGATTGATGCATTATTACTGATTAGCTCAAGGCTCACACTGCAAAAAGTCAGCGTTCAAAAACAAGAAAAAAAGAAATCAAAAATGAGGGGTGTGTTATTTGGACTAAGCTAAATTATCTGCCCGTAGAACAAGAAAATTCGGCTTGTTAAGACTTTCCGAAACAAGTAAAATTAGCTAACCTTAAAACAGTGGTTCTCAAATGGGGGTACTTGAAGGTATGCTAAGGGGTACGTGAGATTTTTTTAAAATAGCAACAATTCAAAAATCATTTATCAATATATTTATTGAATAATACTTCAACAAAATATGAACAAAAGTTCATATTGAGTTCATAGTGAGATTTTTTTAAAAATAGTAACAATTCAAAAATCGTCTATAAATATATTTATTGAATAATACTTCAACAAAATATGAATGAAAGTTCATATTGAGTTCATAGTGAGATTTTTTAAAAATAGCAACAATTCAAAAATCCTTTATAAATATATTTATTGAATAATACTTCAACAAAATATGAATGAAAGTTCATATTGAGTTCACAGTGAGATTTTTTTAAAAATAGCAACAATTCAAAAATCCTTTATAAATATATTTATTGAATAATACTTCAACAAAATACGAACAAAAGTTCATATTGAGTTCATAGTGAGATTTTTTTTAGAATAGCAACAATTCAAAAACCGGTTATAAATATATTTATTGAGTAATACTTCAAAAAAATATGAAAAGTTCATATTGAGTTCGTAATGAGATTTTTTAAAATAGCAACAATTCAAAAATCGGTTATAAATATATTTATTGAATAATACTTCAAAAAAATATGAAAAGTTCATATTGAGTTCATAGTGAGATTTTTTAAAAATAGCAACAATTCAAAAATCCTTTATAAATATATTTATTGAATAATACTTCAACAAAATATGAACAAAAGTTCATATTGAGTTCATAGTGAGATTTTTTTTTAAAAATAGCAACAATTCAAAAATCGTCTATAAATATATTTATTGAGTAATACTTCAAAAAAATATGAAAAGTTCATAGTGAGATTTTTTAAAAATAGGAACAATTCAAAAATCCTTTATAAATATATTTATTGAATAATACTTCAACAAAATATGAACAAAAGTTCATATTGAGTTCATAGTGAGATTTTTTTTTAAATAGCAACAATTAAAAAATCATTTATAAATATATTTATTGAATAATACTTGAAAAAAATATGAATGAAAGTTCATATTGAGTTCGTAGTGAGATTTTTAAAAAATAGCAACAATTCAAAAATCGTCTATAAATATATTTATTGAATAATACTTCAACAAAATATGAATGAAAGTTCATATTGAGTTCATAGTGAGATTTTTTTTTAAATAGCAACAATTCAAAAATCGTCTATAAATATATTTATTGAATAATACTTCAACAAAATACGAACAAAAGTTCATATTGAGTTCATAGTGAGATTTTTTTTAAAATAGCAACAATTCAAAAACCGGTTATAAATATATTTATTGAGTAATACTTCAAAAAAATATGAAAAGTTCATATTGAGTTCATAGTGAGATTTTTTAAAAATAGCAACAATTCAAAAATCCTTTATAAATATATTTATTGAATAATACTTCAACAAAATATGAATGAAAGTTCATATTGAGTTCATAGTGAGATTTTTTTTTTAAATAGCAACAATTCAAAAATCGTTTATAAATATATTTATTGAGTAATACTTCAAAAAAATATGAAAAGTTCATATTGAGTTCGTAGTGAGATTTTTAAAAAAATAGCAACAATTCAAAAATCGTCTATAAATATATTTATTGAATAATACTTCAACAAAATATGAATGAAAGTTCATATTGAGTTCATAGTGATATTTTTTTTAAAATAGCAACAATTTAAAAATCGGTTATAAATATATTTATTGAGTAATACTTCAAAAAAATATGAAAAGTTCATATTGAGTTCATAGTGAGATTTTAAAAAATAGCAACAATTCAAAAATCGTCTATAAATATATTTATTGAATAATACTTCAACAAAATATGAATGAAAGTTCATATTGAGTTCATAGTAAGATTTTTTAAAAATAGCAACAATTCAAAAATCGTCTATAAATATATTTATTGAATAATACTTCAACAAAATATGAATGAAAGTTCATATTGAGTTCATAGTGAGATTTTTTTTAAAATAGCAACAATTCAAAAATCGGTTATAAATATATTTATTGAGTAATACTTCAAAAAAATATGAAAAGTTCATATTGAGTTCATAGTGAGATTTTTTTTAAAATAGCAACAATTCAAAAATCATTTATAAATATATTTATTGAGTAATACTTCAAAAAAATATGAAAAGTTCATATTGAGTTCATAGTGAGATTTTTTTTAAAATAGCAACAATTCAAAAATCATTTATAAATATATTTATTGAATAATACTTCAAAAAAATATGAATGAAAGTTCATATTGAGTTCGTAGTGCGATTTTTAAAAAATAGCAACAATTCAAAAATCGTCTGTAAATATATTTATTGAATAATACTTCAAAAAAATATGAATGAAAGTTCATATTGAGTTCGTAGTGCGATTTTTAAAAATAGCAACAATTCAAAAATCGTCTATAAATATATTTATTGAGTAATACTTCAAAGAAATATGAAAAGTTCATAGTGAGATTTTTTAAAAATAGGAACAATTCAAAAATCCTTTATAAATATATTTATTGAATAATACTTCAACAAAATATGAATGAAAGTTCATATTGAGTTCATAGTGAGATTTTTTTTTTAAATAGCAACAATTCAAAAATCGTTTATAAATATATTTATTGAGTAATACTTCAAAAAAATATGAAAAGTTCATATTGAGTTCGTAGTGAGATTTTTAAAAAATAGCAACAATTCAAAAATCGTCTATAAATAT
The DNA here is from genome assembly GCF_033978795.1 of Nerophis ophidion. Taxonomy (NCBI): domain Eukaryota; kingdom Metazoa; phylum Chordata; class Actinopteri; order Syngnathiformes; family Syngnathidae; genus Nerophis; species Nerophis ophidion. The sequence goes on along the minus strand of NC_084628.1, from coordinate 39,730,088 downwards.
ATTTATTGAATAATACTTCAACAAAATATGAATGAAAGTTCATATTGAGTTCATAGTGAGATTTTTTTAAAAATAGCAACAATTCAAAAATCGGTTATAAATATATTTATTGAGTAATACTTCAAAAAATATGAAAAGTTCATATTGAGTTCATAGTGAGATTTTTTTTAAAATAGCAACAATTCAAAAATCATTTATAAATATATTTATTGAATAATACTTCAAAAAAATATGAATGAAAGTTCATATTGAGTTCATAGTGAGATTTTTTTAAAATAGCAACAATTCAAAAATCCTTTATAAATATATTTATTGAATAATACTTCAACAAAATATGAATGTAAGTTCATAAACTGAAAAAAAAAAATGCAACAATGCAATATTCAGTGTTGACAGCTAGACTTTTACTGGACATGTTCCATAAATATTGATGTTGAAGATTTCTTTTTTTTTGAAGAAATGTTTAGAATGAAGTTGATGAATCCAGATGGATCTCTATTACAATCCCCAAAGAGGGCACTTTAAGTTGATGATTACTTCTATGTGTAAAACTCTGTTTATATAATTGAATCACTTGTTTATTTTTCAACAAGTTTTTAGTTATTTTTATATCTCTTTTTCCCAAATAGTTCAAGAAAAAACACAACAAATAAGCAATATTTTGCACTGTTATGTTGTCTGTGTATCTGTGTTGGCCCTGCGATGAGGTGGCGACTTGTCCAGGGTGTACCCCGCCTTCCGCCCGATTGTAGCTGAGATAGGCGCCAGCGCCCCCCGCGACCCCAAAAGGGAATAAGCGGTAGAAAATGGATGGATGGATGGATACACAATATAATGAACCAGAAACTGATGACATAGTGCTGTATTTTACTTTTTCCAACCAAAAATTCTTTGCTCTGATTAGGGGGTACTTGAATTAAAAAAAATGTTCACAGGGGGTACATCACTTAAAAAAGGTTGAGAACTTCTGTGCTAAGGGGTACGTGAGATTTTTAAAAAATAGCAACAATTCAAAAATCCTTTATAATTATATTTATTGAATAATACTTCAACAAAATATGAATGTACGTTCATAAACTGTGAAAAAAAATGCAACAATGCAATATTCAGTGTTGACAGCTAGATTTTTTGTGGACATGTTCCATAAATATTGATGTTAAAGATTTCTTTTTTAGTGAAGAAATGTTTAGAATGAAGTTGATGAATCCAGATGGATCTCTATTACAATCCCCAAAGAGGGCACTTTAAGTTGATGATTACTTCTATGTGTAAAACTCTGTTTATATAATTGAATCACTTGTTTATTTTTCAACAATTTTTTTGTTATTTTTATATCTCTTTTTCCAAATAGTTCAAGAAAAAACACTACAAATGAGCAATATTTTGCACTGTTATACAATTTAATAAATCAGAAACTGATGACATAGTGCTGTATTTTACTTTTTCCAACCAAAAATGCTTTGCTCTGATTAGGGGGTACTTGAATTAAAAAAAATGTTCACAGGGGGTACATCACTGAAAAAAGGTTGAGAACCACTGTGCTAAGGGGTACGTGAGATTTTTTAAAAATAGCAACAATTCAATAATCGTTTATAAATATATTTATCGAATGATACTTCAACAAAATATGAATGTACGTTCATAAACTGTGAAAAAAAATGCAACAATGCGATATTCAGTGTTGACAGCTAGCCTTTTTGTGGACATGTTCCATAAATATTGATGTTAAAGATTTCTTTTTTAGTGAAGAAATGTTTATAATTAAGTTCATGAATCCAGATGGATCTCTATTACAATCCCCAAATCAGGCACTTTAAGTTGGTTACTTCTCTGTAGAATTCTTTATTTATAATTGAATGACTTGTTTATTTTTCAACAAGTGTTTAGTTATTTTTATATCTTTTTGTTCCAAATAGTTCAAGAAAGACCATTAGAAATGAGCAATAATTTGCACTGTTATACAATTTAATAAATCAGAAACTGATGACATAGTGCTGTATTTTACTTCTTAATCTCTTTTTTTTCAACCAAAAATGCTTTGCTCTGATTAGGGGGTACTTGAATTTAAAAAAAATGTCCACAGGGGGTACATCACTGAAAAAAGGTTGAGAACCACTGCCTTAATGAAGCCAAAAAAAAAAGCTTAAAATAAGTATATTTTCACTAATAACAAGTGCATTTGTGTAATGACTGTATTATGCTGATAGTATATATTTGTACCGTGAATTGATTAACGTGGACCCTGACTTAAACTGCTTAAAAAACTTATTGGAGTGTTACCATTTAGTGGTCAATTTGTACTGAATATCTACTGTACTGTTCAATCTACTCATAAAAGTTTCAATCAATCAATCAGTCAGATATCATGACATCTTCCAGGATGTTTCGTACATGGTCAACGACTTCATTTTTCAACCAAGCCCATTTTACACTTTCAAGGATGTTAAAATCATCAGATTCTAGCAAATCAATCAATCCAACTTTTTTTGGCAGAAAAAAAAAACCCAGACCTTTTTTCTCAATATGTTGAAAATATTATGTATACAAATGCAGTCTATTATACAGCATTATTCACATGTGAATAACATAAACACAGTCTATTATACAGCATTATTCACATGTGAATACTATAAATACAGTCTATTATACAGCATTATTCACATGTGAATAACATTAGTACAGTCTATTATACAGCGTTATTCACATGTGAATAACATAAGTACAGTGTATTATACAACATTATTCACATGTGAATAACATAAGTGCAGTCCATTATACAGCATTATTCACATGTGAATAATATAAATAGTCTATTATACAGCATTATTCACATGTGAATAATATAAATACAGTCTATTATACAGCATTATTCACATGTGAATAACATAAGTACAGTCTATTATACAGCATTATTCACATGTGAATAACATAAGTGCAGTCTATTATACAGCATTATTCACATGTGAATAATATAAATACAGTCTATTATACAGCATTATTCACATGTGAATAATACAAACAGTCTATTATACAGCATTATTCACATGTGAATAATATAAATACAGTCTATTATACAGCAGTATTCACATGTGAATAACATAAGTACAGTATTATACAGCATTATTCACATGTGAATAATATAAATACAGTCTATTATACAGCATTATTCACATGTGAATAATATAAATACAGTCTATTATACAGCATTATTCACATGTGAATAATATAAACACAGTCTATTATACAGCATTATTCACATGTGAATAATATAAATACAGTCTATTATACAGCATTATTCACATGTGAATAAAATAAGTACAGTCTATTATACAGCATTATTCACATGTGAATAACATAAATACAGTCTATTATACAGCATTATTCACATGTGAATAACATTTGTACAGTCTATTATACAGCATTATTCACATCCATCCATCCATTTTCCAACGCTTATTCCCTTTGGTGTGGCGGGGGGCGCTGGTGCCTATCTCAGCTACAATCGGGCGGAAGGCTGGGTACACCCTGGACAAGTCGCCCAAAACAGTCTATTACGTGTGAATAATATCAGATAACACGACATCTTCCAGGATGTTTCGTACATGGTCAACTACTTCATTTTTTCAGCCGAGCCCATTTTACACCTCGAAGGACGTTTAAAATGATCAGATTCTAGAAAATCAATAAAAAAATATTTTTGGGTAGAAAAAAAAAACAAGACCTTTTTGCTCAATATGTTGAAAAATATTCTAAAATGAAGTAAATGCTAGTGCCATTATCTTGACATAATGATGTGCTCGCCATCATGATTTTTTTTTCATGCTTGAAATAAGAAATGATTACTTTAAAAAAGTAGTTCTATACTTGTGAGTGTTGCATCAGTTGATATTCTTGTTTCAAGCATGTTTTACTCAAATGTAATATATTATTGAGATCATTTAGGATCAAAACCCTTAAAAAAATAGTAAAACACTAACATAAAATCTGTTTTGTGAGAAGAACGATCTTATCAGACAGAAAATAAGCAAACATCACCCTTATTTGAGATATTTAATCTTACTTGGATTTCAGTTTTTGCAGTGCATGGGGTGATGGCTCATGTCAGAGTCGCACCAAAAGGCTGTTTTGGAAAATAATGTTGTCGGTGGGATTAAAAATTGTAACAGTTTTTTTTTTTTTTTTGCTGTGGGTGGATTCTGGTGAACATTCAGTGTGTATTGTTTTTAGTGCTTTTGTGGTCGGCTGGTTGCTTCCCATTGTCTTGTGGGAGTGTGTGATCAGGAGGATTCTGTGCTGTCCTTGGTTCTTTTCACCTCTCGTCTGTGACATTTCACCCTTTGTCTGCATGTTTGAAGAGGATTAGGCTTGCTCTCCAAGGTCACTTTTCCGAGCCTCCGACTAAAGGAAAGCCGTCTATTTTCTGCACTGGTCGGAGCACGATGACACTGGGGGGGGGCGTGGGATTTGTTTTCCTCTGCAAAGTTTTTCATTTTCATTCTTAAAAGGAAGATGTGATCGAGAGGATTTTTTTTCTTAGTACACATAATTTTTTTCACTACATGTAGGTTGACTTTTCAGTGTTGTCAGGGAGCCAGTTATTCAAAGCTGTCATTTCTCAGAAGATTTTATGTTTTTTTTTGGGAGTCAAACATACTCCCAGACCAGAGCTGGGCAAATATTTTGAGTCAGGGGCCATATTGAAATAAAAAAAATGTGTTTGGGTGGGGCCAATGTGTATGTGTGTATAAATAATATGTACACATTTAGCTGTACATAGGGGTGTAACGCTACACAAAAATTTTCTTTTCGGTAGTACCTCGGTTTAGAGGTCACGGTTCGGTTAATTTTCGGTACAGTAAGAAAATAAGAAAAGATACAAATTTTGGGGTTATTTATTTACCAAATTTGTTAACAATGGCATAACATATATATACGCACAGGGTCCATTGCCAAAGTAATGTGGTCAACATCCGTCCATCCATCCATTTCCTACCGCTTATTCCCTTTTGGGGTCGCGGGGGGCGCTGGCGCCTATCTCAGCTACAATCCGGCGGAAGGCGGGGTACACCCTGGACAAGTCGCCACCTCATCGCAGGGCCAACACAGATAGACAACATTCACACTCACATTCACACACTAGGGCACATATATAAAATAAAAACTAAAGAAGAGAAGGCTCAGAATGGTTTCTCAACAAAACCTTTCTACATATACAATGCTTTTTTGATTGAATAATTGAGATTTTTATTAGTAGATTGCACAGTACAGTACATATTCCGCACAATTGACCACTGAATGGTAACACCCCAATAAGTTTTTCAACTTGTTTAAGTCAGGGTCCACGTTCATCAACCCCCCCCCCCCCCCCCCCCCCCCCCCCCCCAGCCTGGCTAACTTGACAGTAAGAGGATATATGGGCTTATTGTTCTTCCACCATAGAAGTGGGTCAAAATCTAGTTTTTAATGCAATACAGCAACCCCCTGCGACCCCGAACGGGACAAGCGGTTGAAAATAGATGAAGGGATGGTCTTAAATCTGCTGCTATAAAAAACATTTGTTATTGCTTCAGCCCTACCTGACTCCCTGAGGAGAGGCTGTTTGAATGCGGTGGTGACGCTTTAAGGAGTTAGCATGTTTGACGTGTTGGCAGAAGCGTACCCTGCTGCTGCTAAACAATGTCGGCAAACCTCCGTCCTCCATTGTTGTATCGCACCGCGCAGCCAAAGTGTTCCCAAACGGGAGATGTTAACAAGGCAGGAGGGTCTTCCAGCTCTGGCTTTTGCATGTTGTCATAACCCGGTCGCTGCTAGCCTGCCGTGTGTTGTGCCTCGCTCTGCATTGTTTACACAACCTGCGGTGCGCTACCTAATTAATATGTCCGTGTGGAAACTTGTTCGGTACACCTCCGAACCGAACCGAAACCCCCGTACCGAAACAGTTCAATACAAATACACGTGCCGTTACACCCCTAGCTGCACAGTATGTGTGTTTGTTCCCTTTTAATACCAAAAGTCGCAATGTCTGATAGAATTCTTAAAACTTATTGAAAGACCACCTCAAAAAACGGGAAATGGAATTTAACAGTTTTTTACTGCATGAGACACCCAAAATGTACATTAAAATAAAGTGATTTCAAAATATTACCTACAAGCAATAAAACACTGAATATTAACAACGCTCCTCTTTTACTTCTCAAACCAGCTCAATGATAGTTGTGTATCATTTACAATGAAGCGAAACACAACAGAAATGTAACAAACAGCAAAATATGAATGCAAAGTGTAATAAACACCTACAGTATGATTATATTATCACATAAAAATCTGCTTCCGCATCTATTTCTGACACAAGCTGCTCTGAAAACAAGCCGTGTCCACTCTACTTTGTTCCTGGTCTGAGCTGCTGTGACCTAGATTACCATCATAACTCCTATAACAACCAAAAGCGCAGATTTAAACCATTGAAATACTTTCTTTTAGAGATGTTCGATAATGGCTTTTTTTGCCGATATTCCGATATTGTCCAACTCTTAATTACCGATTCAGATATCGACCGATACCGATATATACAGTCGTTCAATTAACACATTATTATTCCTAATTTTGTTGTGATGACCCGCTGGATGCATTAAACGATGTAACAAGGTTTTACAAAAATAAATTAGCTCAAGTTATGGAAAAAAATGCCAAGATGGCACTGCCATATTTATTATTGAAGTCACAAAGTGCATTCTTTTTTTAAACATGCCTCAAAACAGCATCTTAGAATTTGGGACATGCTCTCCCTGAGATAATCCTGATACCCACTACAACTATGGGAGATACTATACTTTGACTTTCACAAATCGCATTATTATTATTATTTTTTTTTTTAAACATGCCTCAAAACAGCTACAAAATCAATGAAGGCACACAGCTTCAATCCAGAGTATACTAGAGTAATAAAGTAAACAATAACATAGTCCTCCTTTAGTGCAAGACTGCCTGGTATACTGTATATCAGGAAATTATAAAGTGGGCTCAATCTGCCCTGCTTTAACGTATTTGTATGAGTAACACAAATGTTCTGCAAGCTGGTGGTGAGTGCTTGAAGTGGCCTAGCAGTCAGTCAGAGCTTCTGAAATGCTGCGTTGAGACAGGGCAGCTCCACTCCCTGCAAGCTGCAAAGTGTGTGCCATGCAGGGCAGACTAGCCACACCAAACTCCACCGTAGCTTTTGCCATACTGCGTGCGTTGTCCCTGACCACAACGTGGGCTTTCGCCTTGGGGTGGTTTTTGTTGTATCTTTGTTTTTTTCTCGGCGGAGTCTTTAAGCGACAACTGTGTGATACTACTTTTTTACGGTGATTGCTTTACATCCATCTTCCGTTTGTATTCATCGTGTATCTCCTGATGATTGTTGAAGAGGTGGGAGATCAAATTGCTGGTATTAAAGCAAGACGTCTTGGTTCCTTCTCGCATAAACAACTTTTTGCAGTCATTGCAAATTGCCAGTTTTTTATCCGTGAGACACACTTTAAAACAGGGGTAGGGAACCTACGGCTCGCGAGCCAGATGTGGCTCTTTTGATGACTGCATCTGGCTCTCGGATAAATCTGAGCTGACTCTGCTTAACACAATAAGTAATCAATGATTCCACTTGTAATCACAGTGTTAAAAATAACGTTCAAAATATAAAACATGCTCATGCATGCTCATGAATCCATCCATCCATTTCCTACCACACTTGTTCAAGAAGTTGCATTAAGGGTAAGAAATTTTTTTTTTATTATTGGGTAGTGTGGGGCTTACCCACCTGGGGATTCTTCAGACCACCAAGCACCGACATGAGAGCCTGTTTCAGGGTTACAATATTGTTTTATTTTTTAATAAGTCTCTCAGTTGCTTTCCAGCAATTGTCTTTTTCTCTTTCGTTCTCGCTCACGCTCTGGCTCCAGCTCCAACCTCGTCTCTCCTCCTGACCGACAGGTGATTAGATAACAAGGCCCAAGTGGACCATCTACGCACCTGTCGCTGATTTCGAGGCCGATCCTGGCAACACCCCGCTTCGCTGCAGGCCCGCAGCCCACGCCCCTCCATAGTTAGCTTCAGAATAACAATGTTATTACAAAAAATAGGAGACCTATTATACTCTAGAAATGTTGGTCTTACCTAAAAAGGCACACGTTTAGTTGTGTTCAGTGTTAAAAAAAACCATTATATGGCTCTTACGTAAATACATTTTAAAATATTTGGCTTCTCGGCTCTCTCAGTCTAAAAGGTTCCCGACCCCTGCTTTAAAATAATCCCAAACCATAGACATGGTGTCGTTAGTCAGTCACGGAGCGAGCTGGCTTGTTAGCCACGGCTACAGCACCGGCAACAACACACTCTTGTTGTTATGCTGCGCTCGCGGCGGTCTGATAAGGTCATCAAGCGTCGCCAGTAAACCTCTCATGTGTGGGATCGGGGGAGGGTCTGCTGACTGGGATATATACCGCTCCGTACAGCGGCGTTTTAGAGTCATTAATTTCATTTTTTGAAACCGATACCGGTAATTTCCGATATTATCGCACATCTCTACTTTCTATCGTTCAAAACGTATGGTCATTTAAAAACATCACTGCACGTCGTAATGTCAAATACAGTTTTGATGTTAAAGGTCTAAAAAAATGATGTTAAACGGCCAGCGGGCCGGATTGAAAATCATAACGGGTTGCATTTTTTGCCCAGTTCTGTTTTAGACCAAAGAGTTGCCCTGATCAGCTGCAAAGATGTCAGGCTAAATCTAAATATGTTTTAATCATTCTTTCACATTGATATGCATAAAAAGTAGTTCCACAATGAATTGTTTCGAAATGGAAAATAAATGATCCCTGCACAGGGTTATATAAATAATCAATCAATCAATCAATGTTTACTTATACAGCCCTAAATCACTAGTGTCTCAAAGGGCTGCACAAACCACTACGACATCCTCGGTAGGCCCACATAAGGGCAAGGAAAACTCACACCCAGTGGGACGTCGGTGACAATGATGACTGAGAACCTTGGAGAGGAGGAAAGCAATGGATGTCGAGCGGGTCTAACATGATACTGTGAAAGTTCAATCCATAATGGATCCAACACAGTCGCAAGAGTCCAGTCAAAAGCGGATCCAACACAGCAGCGAGAGTCCCGTTCACAGCGGAGCCAGCAGGAAACCATCCCAAGCGGAGGCGGATCAGCAGCGTAGAGATGTCCCCAGCCGAAACACAGGCGAGCAGTACATGGCCACCGGATCGGACCGGACCCCCTCCACAAAGGAGAGTGGGACATAGGAGAAAAAGAAAAGAAACGGCAGATCAACTGGTCTAAAAAGGGAGTCTATTTAAAGGCTAGAGTATACAAATGAGTTTTAAGGTGAGACTTAAATGCTTCTACTGAGGTGGCATCTCGAACTTTTACCGGGAGGGCATTCCAGAGTACTGGAGCCCGAAATGAAAACGCTCTATAGCCCACAGACTTTTTTTGGGCTTTGGGAATCACTAATAAGCCGGAGTCCTTTGAACGCAGATTTCTTGCCGGGACATATGGTACAATACAATCGGCAAGATAGGATGGAGCTAGACCGTGTAGTATTTTATACGTAAGTAGTAAAACCTTAAAGTCACATCTTAAGTGCACAGGAAGCCAGTGCAGGTGAGCCAGTACAGGCGTAATGTGATCAAACTTTCTTGTTCTTGTCAAAAGTCTAGCAGCCGCATTTTGTACCAACTGTAATCTTTTAATGCTAGACATGGGGAGACTCGAAAATAGTACGTTACAGTAATCGAGACGAGACGTAACAAACGCATGGATAATGATCTCAGCGTCTTTAGTGGACAGAATGGAGCGAATTTTAGCGATATTACGGAGATGAAAGAAGGCCGTTTTAGTAACGCTTTTAATGTGTGACTCAAAGGAGAGAGTTGGGTCGAAGATAATACCCAGATTCTTTACCGTGTCGCCTTGTTTAATTGTTTGGTTGTCAAATGTTAGAGTTGTATCATTAAATAGAGGTCGGTGTCTAGCAGGACCGATAATCAGCATTTCCGTTTTTTTGGCGTTGAGTTGCAAAAAGTTAGCGGACATCCATTGTTTAATTTCATTAAGACACGCCTCCAGCTGACTACAATCCGGCGTGTTGGTCAGCTTTAGGGGCATGTAGAGTTGGGTGTCATCAGCATAACAGTGAAAGCTAATACCGTATTTGCGTATGATGTCACCTAGCGGCAGCATGTAGATGCTGAAGAGTGCAGAGTGCAGAATAAGCAAATGTCATTGTTTCAAACAATATACATGTAGGGTTTAAATAAAACTGCCAAGGCCTTGACATGCATGTGTTTTCATTTCCGGGGCACAGGGTGAGGTGGAGCAAATCGCCATGATGAAGTCCAAAGGTCAGACGGAGCACGATGAGGGAATGCTGGAGTACCTGGAGGACATCATTGGCTCCTGTCGCCTCAAGGAGCCCATCCAAATCCTGTCCCACAGAATTGAACTGCTTAATGAACAAAGAGGCGAGAAGGTGACTTGTACACTCATTTTTTTTCCCCTCCTGTGTCCTCCTGACTTTTTCTGTGTGGTAGTTTTGCTATTTATTTAACAATTTTTTAAAAATTGGTAGCAGTACAAGTCGCATCGGCCGAAAATGCATAAAAAAGAAGGAAAAAAACATATTTAAGTCACATTTTTTGGGGAAATTGTTTTGATAAATTCCAACACTAAGAATAGACATTTGAAAGGCAATTTAAAATACATAAAGAGTAGTGAACAACAGGCTGAATAAATGTACGTTATCCATCCATCCATCCATTTTTCTACCGCTTATCCCTTTTGGGGTCGCGGGGGGTGCTGGCGCCTATCTCAGCTACAATCGGGCGGAAGGCGGGGTACACCCTGGACAAGTCGCCACCTCATCGCAGGGCCAACACAGATAGACAGACAACATTCACACACTAGGGCCAATTTAGTGTTGCCAATCGACCTATCCCCAGGTGCATGTCTTTGGAAGTGGGAGGAAGACGGAGTACCCAGAGGGAACCCACGCATTCACGGGGAGGACATGCAAACTCCACACAGAAAGATCCCGAGCCTGGATTTGAACCCAGGACTCCAGGACCTTCGTATTGTGAGGCAGACGCACTAACCCCTCTTCCACCGTGAAGCCCAAATGTACGTTATATGACGCATAAATAACGGTTGACGTGTGTGTGTGTTAGGGATGTCCCGATCCAGGTTTTTGCACTTCTGATCCGATACCGATGTATTTGCACTTCCGATCCGATACTGGCATATCCGAGCATGTATTAAAGTTTAAAGTTATTTAGCTTACTTAGTTCAATCAATCAATCAATCAATGTTTATTTATATAGCCCCAAATCACAAATGTCTCAAAGGACTGCACAAATCATTACGACTACAACATCCTCAGAAGAACCCACAATAGGGCAAGGAAAACTCACACCCAGTGGGCAGAGAGAATTCACATCCAGTGGGACGCCAGTGACAATGCTGACTATGAGAAACCTTGGAGAGGACCTCAGATGTGGGCAACCCCCCCTCTCTAGGGGACCGAAAGCAATGGATGTCGAGCGGGTCTAACATGATACTGTGAAAGTTCAATCCATAGTGGCTCCAACACAGCCGCGAGAGTTCAGTTCAAGCGGATCCAAGACAGCAGCGAGAGTCCCGTCCACAGGAAACCATCTCAAGCGGATCAGCAGCGTAGAGATGTCCCCAACCGATACAGGCGAGCGGTCCATCCTGGGTCCCGACGAGCGGTCCATCCTGGGTCTCGACTCTGGACAGCCAGTACTTCATCCATGGTCATCGGACCGGACCCCCTCCACAAGGGAGGGGGGGACATAGGAGAAAGAAAAGAAGCGGCAGATCAACTGGTCTAAAAAGGAGGTCTATTTAAAGGCTAGAGTATACAGATGAGTTTTAAGGTGAGACTTAAATGCTTCTACTGAGGTAGCATCTCGAACTGTTAGTTGTCAAATTCATGTTGAAAATGGCTTTAGTACTCTTGATAACAACTATCCAGCCGAATTAGGAGAGTGTGAATAATACACAAGAAACGGACCTGTTTATTCAAGGATAAACACAAAATAGACAAAATTATACATGACAAACAGATATGGCATCATTGAACATTAAAAAAGTGAGCAGTATAAAGTGCAAAAAATGCTGTGAACACTATTAAATGAAGCAAAATACACAAACAACCTGAGTGGGCTAAAATGTCTATAACTCAGCATCAATACCTGCTCTTGAATAAGTGTAAACTTGAATAATTAAAAAAAACTATCTACACACTCCTTTCAATTGTTTGCCCCCCCCTGATTGCAGTCCGAGCATTATGAGGAGATTCTTACTAACAAAGACGAGCACTTCAAGATGCTCAGGTGTCAGCCTGCTCCTGTGTTCATCAATGATGAGTGAGGCTGTGCTAAAAAGCCTCTCACGCTCAACACTGGTGCAAGAAGCACTGAGGAACTTTGCTGCTGTTGCTGCCAGGGCGGGTAGTCCAGACTGATTGTCTCTCCAGTAGTGAAAAGTATTGCTCTTACCCAGCTGGGGGCTCACTGAGGTAGCTCTCCAACTGAAACATTGCCCCTGGGGTGATCTGCTGCTCAGATGGACCTGCTGTGCTGCTCTCATCCAGTATCTCGTCAAAGTAGCTTCCGAGGCTGCTGGTTGAGCTTCCAGCCTCCATTCCTGGTGTTTGCCTTGCTCTCTCAGCCTCAGCCACACCTTCTCCAGAGGGCATGGTCTTCAGTTCTTGATCCATTTCCATCACCTCTACCTTTAGTGCCTCCTTTGCCTGATTCAGGTTGGTAGCATTAGTGAAGAACCTTAGCATTTGGATAAAATGTAATAAAGATATATCAATTATTTTATATTGTTTCTGCCAGTCTCCACATACAGCAAAAAATTCAATTTGACCCCCTTAAGATGCTTCAAAGTGCAAGTTAAAGCTATACTATGCAAAGCAAAAGCCATTTATCAACAACATCCAGAATCGCCGATGTGTAATTTTACCCCCTTAACATGCTTCAAAACTCACCAAATTTTACACACATATCAGGACTGGCAAAAACTGCGATCTAATAAAAAAACCAAACCCCAAAAATCTAAATTGCGCTTAGCGCCCCCTTGGAAAAAACCCAGACAAAACTGCATGTAACTTCTGTTAGAAATGTCGTAGAGACATGAAATTAAAAACCTCTATGTTGGTCTGACTTAGACCAGGGCTTGAGTAGCGGCGGCAGCGGCCAAAGGCGGACCCGACCAACGCTGCTTGTTTTATATTGTTTCTGCCAGTCTCCACATACAGTATTAATGTTTAATGACAACAAGAAACACACAAAATAGATCACAAATGATCAACAGTGACATTCAGTTCCTCACCCATCATGTAACTGAAGGGAAAA
>NC_084628.1:39709149-39711649 GCF_033978795.1 Nerophis ophidion | reverse complement strand
ACGGTAATGTAAACTATGGAAGAAAAAAAAACTGCGATTTGTAGTCCGAAAAATATGGTACATGATATTTTTCACCTTTCAATATGTCGAATGAACATGATATTGCAGTGCCAAAATGATAACAAATTCATTCATCCTTCAAATGTGATTTAAAGTTGTTGTTACTTTGTCAGCTGAACCGAGTCAAGCTTGTGGAAAAGGAAAAGAATGCTCTGGAGGGAGAAAAGAACAAAGCTGTGGAGTTTCTCACGCTGGAAAATGGCATCTTCAAACACAAGAGTCACCTCTGCCAGTATTACCTGTAAGTGTTGCAGGAACACGTTGGTGTTTTGTTGTGAATGAAGCGGAGACAAATGTAAATATCCGAACATCCTCCTCCTTAGTCATGACCTGAAAAAGCGTGTGGTGGATAAAGAGCGGGAAAAGCAGACCATCTTGGAGGACACCAAGGAGCTAACCGATAAAAACTTCCAAGCTATCAGAAGAGATGGGGGAAAAGAATCAGGAGCTGAAAAATGTGGAAAAGTAAGACCTTTTCTTTCCTCTTTAATTAGGGCTGGGCGATATATGGAATATACTGGATATATCGCTGGGTTTTCCTCTGTGCGATATACAAAATGACTATATGGTGATATTGGCTTATACGTTCTCACGTAGTTGCTTTTAGCTGCGGGCATTACACTACAGGCTCTTCTCACTCTTTCTTGTCGCTCCTTCTCACAGAGACATAGAACAAGCGCACCTTCTTACATACGTCACATAATGTCGCGCGTGCAACGTCATACGCCCTCGCCGAGCAGACAGGTAGCGGCGTAGTAACGTTAGCTGTGGTGCGAGTGGTAATACGAGAGAAAGAAGGTGCGAATCTGGTAACAAAGGAATAATTAATTCCCAAGAAAAACAGCTGGGAGTGGTTTGGCTTCAAGCGGGAAGATGTCGAACAGACAACAGTAATATGTCAAGTATGCGGTAAAAGTGTTGCTACAAAAAGTAGCACCACTGCTAATGTTTAACATCATTTGAAAAGTCACCCGCTAGAGAATGAGTGCTTGAAACTCCGCGTGTAGACTTCTCTGGCCGGTGCCACACCCACAAAATACCCAAGCAACCATTTCCACATCAACACTGTATGAAAAAAAAAAAAGTCAAAAACAGAAGGGGATAACGTCTGCAGGAACCTACCGTCTGCAGGAACCTACCACATAGCGAAGGACATACACTATTTGATTTCCTATTTTGCAGCTCATTTTTATTTGACACTTATTGAAATATCTTGTGTGACATCATGCACAAAAGTGCACTTTATTTGTTTTAAATTATTGTAGCGGCGTTCTGTACAAAAAGTGCACTTTAATTTAGTGTTGTTTTGATATGTCATCTTAGTGACATCATGCACAAAAGTGCACTCATAGTTTGTTTTAAAATGTCTCTGACAATCTTGCACTTTCTGTTTTGGAAATGACATGAATGTTTGTGCCACTGCTTAATAACTGTTTAATAAATACACTTTTAGTTGTGATTTCCCTCTCTGCATGAAAGTTTAAAAGTAGCATATATTAATGCAGTATGAAGAAGAATGTTTTAATGTAGACACATAGAATCATCATACTGCTGTGATTATATGTGTCAAGTGTTCATTCAAGGCTAAGGCAAATTATCCAGATATAAAAGGCCATATTGTCCAGCCCTATCTTCAATACTATTCTGCAATTTTATGGTCATTGTCTTCCATATCTGCAATAAAACGTGGTGCATTTGAACTATTTGTATTTACTCCATTACATATCTGGATCACTTCGCAATATCAATGTAACGACTGTTGATCCACCAGGAAACAAAATGAGCTCAACAAGTACATTGAGAGCCAGAAGGAGAAGTTCACCCAGCTAGACTTGCAGGATGTTGAAGTGCGGGAGAAGATCAAACACTCCAAGAGCAAAAACAAGAAGTTGCAGAAACAGCTAGAGAAGGACAGAGAAAAGGTGTGTAAGCCTCTCCTTTTATCATCCACTCTCCCGCACACTTTGGTGATTTTCATTGGAGCTGCAGTAATAAGTGTCTTCCAGAGACACCATATGTGAGCACACGCACCAACTGTAGATAAAGTCAACCAGCGCTTTGATGACACTTTACCACGTGAATAATAATAGATTTTATTTGTAAAAAAAAACACTTTAAATTGAGCAAACAACCTAAAAGTGCTACAGTGTATTAAAAAAAAAGATAATGAAAATAACAACTAGAACTATCACACATACATCTAAAAAATACTTTTTTAAAAAGAAGGGTTTTTAAGTGAAGTGAAGTGAATTATATTTATATAGCGCTTTTCTCTAGTGACTCAAAGCGCTTTACATAGTGAAACCCAATATCTAAGTTACATTTAAACCAGTGTGGGTGGCACTGGGAGCAGGTGGGTAAAGTGTCTTGCCCAAGGACACAACGGCATTGACTAGGATGGCGGAAGCGGGAATCGAACCTGCAACCCTCAAGTTGCTGG